>NC_033644.1:6354750-6387016 GCF_001540865.1 Ananas comosus
CGGCCAGAGAGAGAGAGAGCAAGAGGAAGAGAGCGAGAGAGAGAGAGATCGAGAGAGAGAGAGAGATCGAGACAGGGTTCGGGGGTGGGGGGGGTATTCAAAGAGAACACGGTGAATGGTTCACCGTGTCTAGAGTGGTTTGCTGGACACGGTGAACCATTCACCGTGTCCAATAGAATTGCATTTAGAGACAGAGATCGAGACGGGGTGTGTTCAAAGAGAACACGGTGAACTAATTACCGTTTCTAGACACGGTGATTAGTTCACCGTGTTCAATAGAAATACCGACCGCCGCATTCCTATTGAACACGGTGATTGGTTCACCGTGTTTAGACACGGTAAACGAATCACCGTGTTCAACTTGAATACCTGGCCCAGACCCTGCCCGCGTGGCGCTGACGTGGCGCTGACGTGGCAGGGCCAGGGCCATTTTTGCAAATAAATTTTGGACAGGGCTATTTTTGTAAATAAAATTTGTTAGGAGGCTATTTGCAAAAAAAGCCCGGCAATAAAAGACCATGCATATTACGTTACCAACATATATTTTACGTTACCAAACATATGTTTTAGATACTAAGGATAGGACAATGCTGATAGTAGTCACCTGGAGTTCTATATAGCTTCTGAAACCACTAACCGAAATAGTTGGAACGACCTCTGCCGTATATCCACTGGAACCATCTTGATCCTTATCCTAATCGAAACAGTTAGAACGGCCCTCCGTTTTATCTGCAATGGTTGAGACTTATTCAGAATTGGTTGCATCTATCTGCAAGTCTGATTCGATGAATGTAAATTTTAGACTATCGCACCAGCATCCTAAAGATAAGTTAGCAATCGAACCGATAAATGAGGAGTTGTTCATTCTTTTCTCTTTATAGTGAAATTTACTCCATATATCTATATAACTATATAATCGAGAGTCTGTACGGCGGGCTCCCCGCGTTTTGCGGGAGCCTCGCGCGCGAGAGAGAGAGAGAGAGAGGGAGAGAGAGAACAGAGAGAGAGGGAGGGAGAGAGAGTATACAGAGAGAGGGGGAGAGAGAGAACAGAGGGAGAGAGAGTGCGAGCAGAGAGAGGGAGAGAGAGAGAGCGCGTGCGGGGGGTGCGGGCCTCCCGCANTAAATATATAACTTTTATATATTATTAATATATGCTTATTATAATTTTAAATATATTTAACCTATATATAAAAATTATAATAATAATATATATAGTATATTAATTATTATATATTTATTATATAGCCGAATTTTTTATCTCGAATTTTTAATTGGTGAACGTATAATATCCGTATAAATCACGTATCCGAATAATTACCGAATCCGTTTCTTAGCCGTATTTTTCAACAAATTTAAAAATTAAAAGACGAATTTTATCCGAATTATACCCGTATCGAATTTTTGTCGAATCCAAATTAACTTACTATAGTTGAGAGATCAATTTCAATAGGACTTGTAAATGAAGGATCTCTGTATATTTTCATCCTAGTGAAAACCATAGTCTCTTTGTTTACTTATTTTTTTTTTATTTTACTCTTTTATTTTGATTCTAGCTGTTTACTACTTGAATCTTTCTTTTGAGCGAATTTTATTAGACTGGCTGCAACTAATTAGAACGTGGATTTCTTTTATAGTAATAGGTTTATAATTTGTCAATAAACTGTTTAATAAAATTTATAAAACATATATGCATACGGATACCCATACCCGATCTAGACCCGATCCGTACCCGATCCATATCCGGTTTTAAGCGGGTAGTATACGGGTAGTCACTACCCAGACCTACTCAAATAGACTTGGTGGGTATATTATTAACTTAGGAATCCAGAACCGAACCCGATCCGAAGTTAAATGGATAGGGTATAGTTTTCTTTTGTATCCATTTCATTTTAGGGTACGGATATAGTATATCAACTATCCAGATCCGATCCGGTCCACGGACACCTTTAGTCCTAATCTTGACAGCCTACGAGCCAAGAAGGTTTACGGGTTCCGGACCTTCCAACAAGGTCCGGAACCTGCAACTTGGAAAACTTAATTTTTATATTTTAAATCAATTTTTATCTATTCTAATGTATTCCAAAAACTTGTAAATGTTTATAAATCACCACTAACTTTATATAGACTTACCAAGCATTGATGTATTCAAATTTCGAATTTTCAATCTTACACTTGGAGTCTTAATGTCTTCAAAGAGATACAAAAAGATTTTCTCCACGAACAAAGTTAATAAAGAAAATATCAAAATCTCCCCCCCTATGTTCATGCATCTAAGTTTAAAAACTTTTCCTCTTTTCTTCTATAAAGCTTTCAATATCATCATCTCTCTTCTTCTTTTTGTCGAAAATTGCCAAAGAAAAACACCAAAACAAAAGAGAGCCCAGAGAGAAATAGAAGAGGTGGAATGTTGTACACATGACACACAAGTTTAAAAACTTTTAAATTTCATCGTTATGGGCCCAAAAAACAAGGCAGTAGCAAAAACGTGGTAATACTTAACTCACTTTTTTTTTTTCTTTTTTTTGAGAAAAGGTAGCAAGCTACCTACTTCATTCATTAAGCAAAATGAGTTAGGCAAAACAGGTGGAGGCATCTGAGGCCTCCGTAAAAAGGCAACCGAAGATTACAGAAAGAAGAGAGAAGAAAAAAAGGAAAAAGAGATTAAAAAAAAAACGGGAGGAGGAAGAGGGGGGCGGGGCGAGGTCAAAGAACCGTGGTCCAAGCAGTCGACAATAGAATAATTCGCTCTAGAGATTTGGAAGCACTAGGCAGGAGTTTCGTTCCGTCCAAACAACCCACCAAGTTGCCATGTTTTGCACTCGCATTATATATCTTGCTCCATCGATCGACATGGAGAATAAACTATCGAATTATACGTACAATAATTCAGAGTCCCTTCATAATTAAGATTTAGTGCACCTTAAGGGCTCCACGAATCAACTGTTCAAGAAGAACAAGGAACAGTTACATTGTTGGATTGTTTGGGAACAACACATGGCCAATTAATCCTTCATGTTTCGTGACAAGCCTCAATCATCCAGTTCATACTAAGAACGTAAGTCAAGTCTTTGCGGGGAGCAATGTTAGCTGCTTCAATAATTGATCTCAAATCATTGCAAGTGAAGCTGTTAATGGGGAGGACTAGGGTCAGAACATACTCAACCCAATAAAGTATTGCCTGCTTCACCTTCCATGTTAATTAGAGGTGCCTCAAAATTCGATTCGCCGGCAATTTGGTGGTGTAAAAGATTTTTTTGAAAAAATAAATTATGAAGAAAATTAGATATCTTTTGTAGGTACTTAGCGGAGGGTTCGGACGTCCGACAGGCCCGAACCCATAGCCTACCACTGACATTTGCCTGGGGTTGCAGCCTCCGCGCAGTACGGATTTGATCTGATAACGAAGAACCCATTAAGAAATTTTCTTCTTCTCTTTTGCCTTAGACGCGATGCAGCGTTTGTAATCTCCAGAATATTGTACTCTTTTTTTCATAGTGAAGCTCTCTCCTCCTTCATCCTTGATTTTTTTTTCCTGTCAAAGATTTTTCACGTTAATCTTTGTATTCATTTTATTTTCTATCTGTGGTTTGTCTATTTTACGTTCGCCGTTCGCGTTTTTGTTTGTACACTTGTCATAATATTCCTAATGAATAAAATTATTGTAGGATGCTATCTCGTTCTCCAAAAAAAAGAAAAAACAGTAAAGGATTTGGATGTGCTATTTTTATAATTAGCTTTCGATAATTAATGAAAGATTGTGGAGTTAAGCTAGAATAACTTCTTTTTTTTTTGACCTAGCATATGAGATGATCGAGAAGGTTGAATATGATTTAGAGTACTTGAAATCAGATTTTATCATTTTTGATAATTACTTTCTAATGCATTAAGCGGCCGACAAAATTGAACTGTAAAAGATCAATTATCTAAGGATAATAGAGGAGGATAATACAAATTACTACCAAGGTTGTTAACCTGAAAATATTCGAGTTCAACTCAATGAAACCTGAAAATGTATCAGTCCCATAAACACATGGATCCAATTTTAGGATCCTGGCTTGATTATGCGTATCTTCGTCAAATCACGCTGTGTGAGGGGACCTCTATATATCCCCACTCTACGATTTCACTTTTTAGACCATGAATGTTGGGTAGATGATGGACCAAACTATCTCTCTTCATTAGCTTGGTCTTCCTTTGCTATTCAATGTGGTCCAATTTGGCTATTTACTACACACTCACACACACACACACACACACACACACATCACAAACAAAAAAAGTTAGCAGAGAACATCATGAAGAACTACAGAAAGTTTTACATGCATGCTGCTCTAGAAAAGACGCACTAACCAATAATAAAAAGAGAAAGAAATGCTGAACTACATATATATACTACTTCCGAATGAGCTCCGAATTTCTAATGACTAGCCTAAATGACTTCAAGCAAACTTAAAGATTACCGTTAGAACTAAACATTTTTTCTTATTCGATCCGTCGCTTTGATTTTCAATTATGTTGCACCTTTCGGCCATGCAAGTTTTAAAGCCATATATATATATGAATGACACTCGAACATATCATACGGTAAAAAGAAGCAAGGCCATATTGGGTAGGGTTACCGATCTTCGGTCGAAATTGAATTACCAACAATATATTGATGCTTTATCTTTTACCAAAGCCATCCCCTGTACATATAATTACTAGATCGATCTGTATCAGTTTCTGAAATATCATACATTCGTATGCTTGTTGCCGGTTGTGACAAACAATAAATATTTATTCAAATTGATCTAAGAGACCAGTTGGATTAATGCAATGAAACAAGTGCAACAGGTAGACTATATAATTGGTTCAAATTAATCGATCCTGATCGATAAGGAATGTATAGTAAGCAAAATGTGAACTACTATATGCTATTGAGAAAACCATGCAATTCACAGTTCCAAACTAGGTGTGAAAAGAAGCGCAAATAATATATTATGGGCCTCGATTTAATGAAAACTCTAATTAGAAACTTTTGCTTTCTAATCTTGCAGGAAAGGCCATGGGTTTGCAAGCAAGCACTTGTTACATCTTTCATTGGCAGTTTAATTAATTGAGTACTACTTCTAGACTTGTTATTCGTTGATACCGTTCATTTATTTCTATTTAACTGCTTAGATTTAATTTTGTTTAAATTGTGACCTGCAATATATAGCAGGTCACTTTGAGAGAGGTACCGATTATCAGGTACCTCAAAAAAAGAATATTTTAGGTTTTTAATATATGATAATTTAGTAATTTTACCTCCAATATATTATCAAATCTCTATTCTCTCTTTGTTTCCTTTTTCTCTCTCTATCTTTCTTCTCCATCCGCTAAAAAAGGGTAGGATTCGAAGCGGATTTTGAAAAATCCGAACCTAAACTCGACTATATATCAAATCCAAAATCCAAACCCGAATCCGATGAATTTTAGAAAATCATATCCATACCCGTACCTGGCTAGAAATTCAAAACCCAAACCTGAAAATCCAAACCCTAAACATTTATTCTTTTTACAATATTTTAAAATATATTAAATTAAATCTAAATTTTAAAAATACATATTCAAATATAACATCAAACATTTATGTGTATTATATATAATGTAAAATAAATTCGGATTCCGGTTTGTTCCGGGTTCGAATCAGATACAATCGAAATCCATACCAGAATTTAAATCCGCCGGATTTTTATTTTTGATATTCGTATCCAAAACTATATCCATTTAGTATAGGTAAATCTACTGCGTTTGCTTTCGGGTTTGGATTCGAATTCAGATAAAATTATAGTATCCGTATCCATTCCGTATCCATTGACATCCGTAATCCACATATATTTGTCATATTCGTAATCTACAGATATTTCATTAAAAAATATTACAACATATTAAATACGTTGAATTTTGTCTACATTCAAAATTTTTTAAAGTTTGCGATAAAAAATTAATATCTAAACGAGAGAAATTTAAAAACTTTTTAAAACAAATTAAATATGATGAATCGTTATTATCAACATTAAATTTGTTAAAATAGTAACACAAAATTTCTCTTAGGGCCCGTTTGGTTCGAGTTATGTAATATTACAAAGTATCTCGACATATCCAGGTATTTTGGATTTCGGCGTAAGATTACTACTGATGCCGCATTAGCGCGTTTGGTTTAATGCAGTAATGTAATACTAAATTACACTGTTTATAGCATTAATATGTTTGGTTCAGTTTTTAAAATTTAGTAATCCTGACATAAAAGTATAGTTTTTTTCAAAATTATCCTTGTTGTGGTCATTTGAATATTATTTTTTGCGGAAATGACAAATGGAGGGAAGGAGATCATAATGATTACCTGGGAGGACGACGCAATAGAAGATGATAGGTGTTCGTACGCGCGCACACGAGAGAGAGAGAGAGAGAGAGAGAGAGAGAGAGAGAGAGAGAGAGAGAGAGACGTTGAGAGAGAGAGAGCGAGAGAAAGCGGCGTGCGAGAGAGGGGGGAAGGAGAGAGAGAGAGATGAAAATAATACTGTTAATTAGATTTAGGGTTGTTGGAGGGTAAAATTATCATTTTACATAATATGTAGTATTAACGGGTTTTAGTAATGCAAGATACACGACCCCCCTCCCGTTAATATTTTCGATGTAATCCTGCTCGATTTGTAATGCTACATTAACGACTAGATTACATAGCGGATTAACCAAGCACAGTTATCCTGGCAGGATTGCCTGTAATCCTGCCAGGATAACTCGAACCAAACGCACCCTTATTTACATTTAACGTTTTAAATTTAAAATATTAAATATTTAAATTCAACATATTTGGAAATATTACAATTTCTAAAATTCCTAAAATTTAAATTAATGCCTAAATTAGAAGAATTCTAAAATTTCTAAAATTAATGCCTAAAATTTGGGATATCAATCAAATATTAAATTAATGCTTAAATTAGTGCAAATTAATACTAAATTTTAGGAATTTTAGAAATTGTAATATNTTTTAGTTTTTAAATTTTTTTTGTATCTGTTGACCCGCTCCTCCCTCTCTTTTTTTCCCTTTCCTCTTCTAATATTTTTTTCCCTTTTCCCTCTCTTTTCTAATCTTTTTTGTTTTGTTTCGTATAATTTTAGATCCCATTCAAAAATTAAAAAAATAAATTTAAAAATTAAATTTTAATCCGTTTCGGTGCTATTTACTATATAGTTTAAAATTTTTAAAATTTATATAAATTTCCCGCTGCGTAGCGCGGGCCTTCACTAGTATAATATAAAGGGGTTGCTCTCTAGGGTTAAAAATTGGCAAACCCCACATAGGGTGAGAAAGAGATGCAGTCCTAGCAAATAGAGTTATAGAGACCCGCACCTCTCTTGTTATATATCATTGAACATCTAAAGACATTTATGCCACGGTGTATTGGTTCGGTTCGTTTGTCACCCTATCTACCGTTATTATGAGAAGGAGAAGGGCTTGTGAATCCACTAGTGCTAGAACGAGGGCAGTTTGAATTAGGCCTTACTATACCTAAACCCCCGCAGAAAAAACAATACTGGACTTTGGTTCGAACTTTTACCCAATTCTCTTTAGAAAATTAGAGCCCGCCCAAGGCCCAAGCCAAAAGCCAACACCCACCAGGGTTTGTTTATATAGACCTACTTCATGCATTTGTCAAATAACACATAAACAAAATAAAATAAAATAAAATATCTATTTTGGATAATTTCAAAACTGGAGTTTGATCACATCAAAAATCAATTTACTTCCAAGACATCATCATCTAACTCAATCTCCAAGTCTCATAACATCAAAAGTTGTTATATCATTAATAAAAAAAAAAAGTAAAAGAAATCTAGACCGTCAATAAAACCAACAAGCAACTAGATGGTCAACTAATTAAAACCGGCAAACTCATAACTATCAACAAAATGTATGTAATAATATTAATATCTAGTAATAATTATTCGTCAACCAAAATAAGGCCAAATAGAAAAAGTTAATAAACTAAAATCAAGTCTAAAATAAAGTAGAAGATGTGCTTATCCAGTCTCCACCCGTACTGCTCCAATGCTAGCAGACCCACAAAAGTAAATAATAACAACATTAGTGAGAATTCTAAAAATGAACTGAGTGAATAGCTGTAGTTCGCCACCATTTTCCAATAAAAAAATAAAAATATAACATTAGGTGAGAATTATTTTATAATTAAAAATTGACACAACATCCTCGCATCATTTTTTAATTTGGCTATTCAATTTTTTAAAATTTTAATTTTACTATCCGATATTTCAATTTATTTGATTTGAATCAACCAACGGTATTTTGGCTTCAAAATTTGAATATATTATTTATTTTTACATGTTTAGTTAGCATACTTTGTTTAATTCTCACAACTATAAATAAAGTTTGAAGTCAAGTTGTCGTTGACTTACTCAAATCAAACAAATTGAAAGATTGAATAGTAAAATCAAAATTTTGAAAAATAGGATAACTAAATCAAAATAGTTCATAATTTTGATAAATTCTGTACATTTTTATACTTCAGTAAACAAGTAAAGGTCATCCTTTGCTTCTACACAGCACATTTTTTAATGTTATAAAAACTTGAACCTAAGTAAAAAAAAGTATCATTAAAATGTTTTAAAAAATATTTTTACATTTCCTTTTGAAAACATTAGTAATTTGAATGATAAAGAAAATTTTAATCTAATGATCCCATTATGCATCATTCCAAAATATAAAAATACATCGAAATTAATTATAATTTAAAATGATACATTTTTTTCATACAATATTTCTTAAAATTTGTATTTATTATCTTTTAATATTTATNAATGCTTAAATTAGTGCAAATTAATACTAAATTTTGGATATTAATCAAAACTTTCTTAAATTTTGCCCAGTTTAATTACAAAAATACCCTCAAATGAAATAACATTTTAACCTGCTAAATAATGAAATGATATTTGTAACCTTAATTAATCAATGGTTAAGATCTTTTTTATTTTTTATAAAAAAAGTACCAAATCGTTTCTCTAATTAATTACTCTCCAGTATGATTATTCTCGCTGTACATCACCAGTAGCAAGCATATACATTCAATCCTTAAGGCTTCGTTTGGTTCGGGAATTAGTAGAAACTAGTTATACCGGGGATAGGTATAAGTATGAATTTTTGTAAAAATAAGGGTATTTTTTTGTTTGGATGAAAATGTGAGTGTAAGCTGGAACTAGAAAAATTGTGTTTGAATGATTATTGGGAATAAGAGAAATAGCTGATGGTTATAAATAGAAAATAATGATATTACCCTACTCATTATATTAGAATTTAAATTTTGAAAATTAAAATTTTAAATTTTAAATTTTAACTTTTACATTTTAAATTTTGAAATTAAAATTCAAAATTTTAATTTTAAAAATTTTAATTTTAAATATCAAATTTTAAATTTAAGACCAAATTTAAATTTGAAAGATATAAAATATTAAATTTAAAATTTAAAAATTAAAAATATCAATTTTAAAATTTATAATTTATAATTTATAATTTTAAATTTTAAATTATAAATTTTAATTTTGAGATTATAAATTTTAAATTTTAAAATTTAAATTATAATTTAAAATAAATATCTCTCTCTCTCTCTCTCTACCCGGGGGGGTGGGAACAAGTTGTTCCCACCCATTTGTCACAAAATTTTTATTTGGGTATAAAGGGGGAGATAACTCCCTTACCCCTCGTTTATATCCGATCCAAACGGGGCGTAAGGCAATAAAGGGCTTTTTTTGCAAATAGCCCCCTAATAAATTTTATTTGCAAAAATAGCCCTGTCTAAAATTTATTTGCAAAAATGGCCCTGGCCCTGGCCCTGGCCCTGCCACGCCAGCGCCACGTCAGCGCCACGCGGGCAGGGTCTGAGCCAGGTATTCAAGTTGAACACGGTGATTCATTTACCGTGTCTAAACACGGTGAACCAATCACCGTGTTCACGGTGTTACTCACGCCCCGCCCGGGGCTTTAGCTTGCATTAGACACAGTGATTCGTTCACCGTGTCTAAACACGGTGAACTGTTCACCGCGTCTAAACACGGTGAACTGTTCACCGCGTTTAGACACGGTGAACCATTTACCGTGTCCTTCACTTCCATATTTGGCCAGATACGGCCTGGCTAGTCGCAGTATGATTGCTCCCAACTACCGTATATAATTTGTAGTGCTTTATTCTGTACCCGCCAAGCCTTGCTATATGATATGCTAACGTGTAACTCGCTCTGAACTCGAGCTTGAATTTCCATCGGACTCATTGTAAGCCTTGCCTTCAGNATATTCTGGATTCATCTCTGGGCTCTATTGCGACTCATTTGCTTTCGATGATGGAGCCTCCTAATCAATGATCGGTGCCGTTCAACATAATCTATACTGCTTGAAATATTTAGAAACTAAATTTCAAATCTTTTTGACATTATTTGCCTAATGATTAAAGGATTTCAAATTTTATAATTTTAATGATCGATATAAGACATTTTCTCATTTAACGGCATAAAGATATCCAAATCATTTGAATTTTGGTTGAAAATTTTTTTAAACTATTTAGAACAAGATACTCTTGATCTTGATTACAAGACTCTCATCATCACTTTTAAAGGATATTCATTTTCAGCTGTTTATTTTTATGTCCACTTGATGGACAAGAGAATAATATCGAAAAAAATAAAATTTGATTTTCTGATACTTCAAGTTGTATAGATCATGGTCAACGATGCCGATCGTGGATTTGGAGGCCCCATCATCGAAAATAACCAGTATTTGGATGGCAACAAAGTCTGTTTGCTACTGATAGTATTCCAGCTCAACACAATGTATATAACTAAATATCTAGAACGTTGGTAATGGTAACTAATGTATTGGGATTTCGGCCAGACTCGGCCTAGGCTTTGACACCTCACAATTGGCCCAAAATTCTTTCGGCCCCAAAATTTTAAACCCATCCTAGGCCTAAAGAACACCCACAGTCTGGCCTATATATGGCCCGTCCGGCCAGTTCCATCCCTATAATCAACCAACTTTGAACCCAGACCAATTATATACAGCCTGCAACACATTTTTGCTGCGCAAGGTCATGTACGTCTTCTCGTTGTCCAGCATTGGTATCAGAGCTTTCACGCCTTTTCACTGACTACTATAAAAGCATATTTGGTTCATAATCGTGGAAATGGATGTCAGAATTGTAAAATTGTATTTATTTTATCATAGAAATCTAAAGTGATAGTAATTAAAAAATTTATGTAATCTTATAATTCTTTAAAACTGGGAATTTAAAAATCCGTCTGTCATGCCTAGGGTCGAAGCGAAATCCAGGCTCGGCAACAAATTAGTCGCACACACGGAAAGTCTCGTGCATACGAAACGTCGAAAACATGCTCAAATACAAAAAGCTACAACAGAGTAACAAAACTGAAATAAACTAATATATAGATGAAACATACTGCATGTACATACATGAATCACCAAAATAGTACAATCCACATCTCTCAACTGAAAGTAAAATATATCAAGTTATGCATAATAAGTCTTCCCAAAACGCTAACAACTAGATCCTCCGTTAGTGCAGTCCCTAGGTAAAAGAGCTATCTGTTCAGCAATCTCCTTACCTCGATCAGCTACAGTAATGACAGATGTAAAAGACTCTACAAGAAAGAGTCAACAACAGAGAGCGTGAGAACTATTAAAATAAGTAGTTCTCAATTGGTACCGTCGTCGATAACAACGACCTACCCACTAGGTCTACTAGAGGAATTAGTAAAAAAAACAAAAGCTAAAAAAGAAAGTGAAACAAGTAAATAGCTGTGGAAAGAAAATTACTACTACTACACCTCTAAACTAAAACTGCAGGAATTGATGCATTATGTATGATATGCTCAACTAACTACAATACTGCCAAAATAAACCCAATCAACAGACTGGCTCGAAAAACCAGTCGAGCATGCGCTAGCCTGATGTCTGATCCCAACTAAAGTCCAGTGGGTCGCCAATGTGAAAGTAATAACACTAGATCAAGATGTCTATCTCTAGAGTGGCATTCGAGGGAAGCAACCCAATCGCGAATCAAAGTAATTAGGTCAAATATGTTGCAGGTTATAATCGATGCACATGATCAGATAGATCATAACAATTGCTAACGAAGTAATCTCGGCATAATCTGATGCGCGCAAATACTAGTACCCGGTACAGCCGACTACCCACGGGTACCGTTATTCATAAAGGGTCAGTAATCTACCACCACCCTATTTCCTGGGTGAATTAACCCACTACCAAGTAACAGACCTTGCCTAATCCTAGGCATACAAGAGCAATCAAATTGAAGCTGCCATAAAAAAGAGTATTAGGTGCAGGTTTATATGTCCATTAATAGGTAGTGTAGTAAATATTTAACTCAGCTAGGTGACCCCTAAGTAGATTACCAAGAATAGAAACAATGTAGAAACAGCAATTATACTTAGAGGAACTCCATAGATTTATTTAAACATGAACAACCTAATGCCGGGTTCCAAACATATCAAGTTGATGTTAATTTACTTGTGTAGACATAATAGGGAGTTCGGAGCATTCGATGAATTAAACCAACCTCTAATCGCTATCCGGCACTAGAACTGAAATGGAATCCTAGCTCACAGCTCAAAAATCCAATAGAAGAACACCAACAAACTCCAAAACCAGCAATCCAACCTGCTAAAGTAATCGAAATGCGAATTGAACTCAAATCTGCCAGCTGATGCAATTCAGCTAAGAAAAATTCGGATTTCGATCAAATTAAATCAACTTACCAACTCTGGACAAGATCCGAGCACCCAAGCTTCACCCTCAGCTTAAAATCAAATGGAAAAATCCAAGAAATACCAACCTCCAATAGGAATTGAGTTGGAATTGAAATTAGAAAAGAAAAATTAACGAAAACTCACTTCGGTTACAAAATTCTAATTAAACCTAAAATTCACTTCAATTAACCTTTAGTTTAGCTAGAACTAGCTTCAAATCAGCAAGAGGTGATGGAAGAACCAGCCATGCACAATGCACCAGTTGCTCTTATATTATTGATCATGTACGTCTTTTTGCTGTCCGACATTAATATAAGAGCATTTCCAGATTGATCTCATGCCTTTGCACTCACACAATAATAGCTTCAAGAATTAAATCATGAGCTGCTATAGTTAATTATATGCTTGAAGCGTGCTTGTGAGAGAGCATTAATGGTGAGTTTCTAGATAGCGTATATTAAGGCATGATATTTTATATATATATATATATATAGTATATAGGATATATAGTATATAGGTATATATATTGTTTGAGAGAAGATATTTTATAGTATTATTATTACATATCTAGAGTAGATTAAATCTACATATTTTCATGCTATCTGATTTTGTATTTTGAGAGAAAAATCTGACGTAGACTGAAAATACTATAGCAGTACTATAGTCGAGGGTAATGTAGCAACGAGAGAATAGAAAGAAGAAAAAAGAAGCCACACAAATATAGTACGGTCACAAAGGAGATAAGAAAGATGACACACACTACAACAGAATTTGGTTATAGGGACGCATGTTTGGAACACTTTTGTGTAAGTGTCTCATTTATACCAAAACTTGAAAAAAAATCTACTAATGCCTAAATATAAAGTCCAATCCAATCAAAAATAAAAGATTACTCTACTCAACCCACCCCACCCAGCCAATTCGGCCCAATTACAAACAGAAAAGAAAAAAAAAAAAAAAAAAGAAAAATCGATTACCATCTCCTCTTCTCTCCTCACTCAATCCACTGAAATTCTAGACGAAGGTCCCTTCCTCTCGTCCTCCTCCACCACCGCAGCCAACGAGGTAGAGTTCCAGCGGTTGCTAAATGATTAAATAAGTGTTGGTAAATTAGCAGCACTCTTTTAGGTTATAGCGACACTCTTTAACTGTCACTATATACCTAGCGACCCCACATATAGCAACACTTTTTAAAAGTATCGGTAATTTAGCCAGCAGCACTTTTTTTTATCTATACCGATATTTAAAAGTATCGCTATAGACCGTTTTTGTTGTAGTGACAAATCTAAACAAATTTTTTCATTAAACGAAAAACTCTTCCCCAACAATAGACATCAAGCCTGTTGATAATAATAAGTTCTAATTCAAATTTTAATCAATTCTCATGATTTTAAAAATTTTCCTAATAGGAATAAATGTCACTCTTATTTCTAACTTACAAAAGCATATCCCTAATTTTTAGGAACTTATGCAATATAAAGAGCTAGATCTTAAGAATCACAAAAACAAATTGATTAAAATAAAAAAAATTAAAATTAAGAAAATAAATTTTTAAATTCTTGTTGATTTTTCGGTTGCATCATTCTCTTCTACTGTGAAGATCTCATCTCGATATCAACTCAAATGTCTTCTTAGCTTGGATCGAACTCTGAAATTTCGACAATGTGATGATTCATTCTGAGCCAAACCGATCCAATCTCATTATAAGGTTTTTGAAAATTTCAAATATTGAACTCCATACTGAAATTCCATTCATCTGCATTAGTCTTGACAACTGCTTGCCAATCTGAGTTATGTTATCTTGGACTAAAATCTTCTTGATATTTTGTGGTAGAATTGAAATCCTCTCTACTGCTAGTGTAATATACTGAATTTCGGTATGATGTACTAAACTTTAGCTAAATCGATAAAGTGCAGTTAAAATAGGATGATATACTATTTTAAAGAATTTAGAGCAGTTTTAAATAAGTTGGAGTTGAATTAGATCAAAATTGGCGGGAAAACGAAGTTTCGAAAAGCTATCATGTATCCCTAGCGTGCCGTCAAGTACCCTTAGCATGTGGAGTACTCAAAGAGAAGTTTCGAAACTTCACACAGCCAACGGAGCCACAACCTTCGATATCTAAGGAGCCTAGACTAGTGTATCAGCACTTGAGGTCGAGTACCGGTACTTAACAGTGAGTACTGAAACTCCGAAGTTGTGAACAGTGCCCAAAACTCTCGGGTTTTGTGGAAGTTTAATTTTGGAAGTACCGGAACTACCGAGGACTGATTTAAGCTAAATTGTACTATTTTGCAATTCCTTCTAGTTGAGGGGCTTCTATGCAATTGTTGGGGCTTATAAATACCCCATAAATGTCCAACTCGTCATTTACAACTCCACCAAGATAAAAAAGCTCTCTCTCTCTCTCTCTCTCTCTCTCTCTCTCTCTCTCCCCTTCTCTCTCTTTCTTTTATTCTCTCTTTCTCTCTCTCTCTCTCAAATCTTGATTGCTCTCTCAATCTCTAACATTTGCTCATAAACATATCAAAATATATCTTGTACATCTTTCTTGTACAACATCTTATATTAGCAATTAGCTATAGGTTGTTTGGGTTATTCAGGTTGTTAGGGTTGTTCCTACATGCATTCTCTTATTTTGCAGTTGGTTAGATACACATGTATATATGACAATATATACTAAAGTAATTATATAGCAAAAAGTTTTCCTTTTCAATTTATCATATTTTCATATGGCATCAGAGAGATCCTGAAGGACACACCACCACATGTATTTTCCTTTTGTCACCAGTCACCTTTTTTCTGGCTTTTTCTTCCCTTTTTGCAAGGATGGCTATAACTACTAGCAACACAACATTAACCAGTAAAATGGTCGATCTCACATCGCCCTACTTCCATAGCACCTCCGACAACCCCGGCAATGTGCTCGTCACTTGTTTGCTCACTAGAGACAACCATCCCACCTAGTCAAGAGCAATGGAGAATGCTCTTTAAGCCAAAAACAAGCTTGGTTTCATAGATAGGAGCATCAAGAAGCCGTAAGGAACGGGAGAGAAAATGAACGCATAGAAGACCTGCAACCCAATGATCATTGCATAGATCTTCAACTCGCTCGACAAGACTTTGCATGGTAGTGTTGCACATGTGGAGCATGCAAAAGACATATGGGATGAGCTCCGTGATCGAAACTCGCAAGGCAATGCTCTACAAGTTTATTAAATCAAGACAGTGCTCTACAAGTATTAAATCAAGACAGTGATTCACCTTCTTCGCCAAGAAGGAATGTCTGTGGCTGCATATTACACCAAACTCAAGGAGCTTTGGGATGAACTCGACAACTATTTGTTGACTACGGCTTGCACCTGTCAAGTAGCAGCCGAATATATCAAGGAGCGAGGAGTGGAGAAACTCTACCATTTCTTTATGGGTTTCGATTATGAAAATTTTGGTGTCATTGGTTCACAAAAACTTAACTGTGATCCCCTTCCTAGCTTGTCCAAGGTGTACTCTATTGTAACACAAGAGGAACGCCAATCGGGGAGATAGACACATATTGAAGCAACAGCATTGTTGGTCAGTGATGGTCTACACCCTATCACACACAAAGCTCGACCAAACTATAGGCATAAAATAGGGCATATCAAAGCTACCTGTTGGGCATTGCACGCTACCGAGCAAATCATGATCTAAAGCGTGGCACCAAGTCTAAGAAGGATGGTTGGAGACCCTTATTAGACGGCCATCCAGTCTGTAATATATCGAAACCTCGATAACAATTATCTAACTTTAGCCAAATTGGTTAAAGTGCCGAGAAAAATGATTGGACAAGTTCCATTTAGCATTCCAACAGTGTTGGAAGGGTTAAAGATGAGTTTAAAAGAGTTGGAAAGGTTTTAGTGTTGTTCGGTGTGAAGTAGAATCGAAACAACGCGAAAAACTACAGTCTGGACAAAGTGTACCGGTACAACATCGATGTTGTACAGGTACAACATTGCTGACCGAGGGATGCTGCTCTCGGGTTTGCCTCTGCGCGATCGTGTTACCGGTGACAGAGTCCCGTGTACCAGTACACTTTAGTCCCGTGTACCAGTACACTTTAGTTTGCCTCTGCGCGATCGTGTTACCGGTGACAGAGTCCCGTGTACCAAATGTTTGGGGGGCTTTGTTGCAATTGTGGCAACCTATAAAATACTCAATCTCTCTCTTTTGTTCACAGCAGCAAAGAGATCCCTCTCCCTCTCATTTCCTCTCCCTCTCTCTTTAGAAACTTTGCACCAAGGCTAAGGAGAAGGAGAAAAAGACATTGAAGGAGATTTTTGGAGGATTAGAGGATCTAGGAGCTCTCCAACAAGGAGGACTTGGAGGAGCTTAGGGCTAAGGTGAGTTGTTTTGCAAGAACACTTCTAGGGTTTGGATTTTCGCCATAAGATTTAGAGTTTTGATCTTCTTGCAAGCTTAGAATCGTCGTAGAGGCTTTGAAAAATATGAAATCCATAGTTTCTTCAAAGTGCTCTAATGGTGGTTATCTAGGGTTCATAGTGGATGCCCTAGGAATGGTTCAAATGACTTAGGAATGGTATTAAAGAGCTTCCTAGATAATTCTAAGCTAGTATTTGCTTAGTTACAAGATCAATCTAGGAGAAATCTATATATAGCATTGTTAGGGCACAAAATTTGGGGTTTTTGCCTTCGATCATTTTCGAGGTAAATTGACCTCATGAAAACCTAATTAAGGGTATTCCCGATGCATTGGGAAACTTGGTTCGACGAAACAAAAATGTTTAAGTAGAGATATTGAATAAAAAGTCTAATTTGGCTCAAACTTGGTACAGATCGTCGTAGCACGCGGGATAGGCTTCTAAAAATCCCGAGAATTGAACCACAACTCTACTACTATTCGAGGTGGGGGGTGCACTCCGGAATCGTTAGATTCCCTTCTATATCTATTTCATCTTTTTATTGAGCATTATGTCAATAGTCATTCATGCATGATAGGGTAAATTACATGTGAATATTGGTTGAACTTCAATTATATGCTTCTAACGTAGATGAACATTGAGATTGATATAACCATAGTGGACATGTATGTTGGAACCCTATACTTGTATGAATGTGAGACCGGGACTATGATAATAGTAAACAAAGGTAATATTGACAATAGAGACAAGATTGGCATTGAGACATGAACCGTTAAACAGAGTTTAACCAATAGTGGCATTATGACAAGAGTAACTTGGAAAGTGGCATGAATAATGAGGTAAAAACCTGTTATGATAGTGGCATTGTGACTAGTGGCTATACATTCCCAATTTGGGAATTGGATCGATACTCACAATAAGCCTTGGCTTGAGGGTGATAGCTTCCCCTCAAGCGGTGCGCTCTGGAGTTGGTCACCACGAGGATAGTGGTCCTGAAGACAGTCCCTCGGGTCTTGCAATGCTTAGAGCCTCCCCGAACAAAGGGGATTTCGGGTTGTAAGTTATTGGGGTTAACATGGTTAACCGGTAAGATTGGGTAAAAGCCAAAGAAAAATTATGGAAAAAGCATACATGCATAATCATCCTTTATTTGATTATATATCTACTGACAGTTTTCTTGCATGCATAGTATTAGCATTAGTTTGGCTACTATTTCTCTTTCTTTGAAATACTTATGCCTAAATAGACCTAGTGGGTAAGTCGGCGAGGTCGGTTGCCGAATCCACTGAAAACTTTGTTGTAGTTCTCACACCACTAACCCTACAGATCCGAGCGCGAGCGGGGCGGCGGAGGATCGAGGCAAGGGTATTGCACCATAGCTAGTGGCCACCGGAGTACTTGTATTTTAGTCATTCCCATTTTGTTCATGTATCAACTTTCTTTTGTTGATCTAATAATGTATAAGTTGGAAACATTCATATATTTTGGGGTTGAATGATTAAGATGTAAACGATATTATGAATGAAAGGAAATGAATGTAATAGTTTTAGCTTACTAGTATTTTGTTTAAATGTAATAAAATATTATGTATGTTTGTATGTTGTAGCTTAGAGCTTTCACTTCCGTTGTTGCTTACCCTCATGCAAGTCTTGTATAATTGCAAATCTCTTTGTTTGTTTGTTTAATTATACTGGATGCTAGAGCCTTGTGTGGGCAGGGGAGGCCCTGTCCGTTTGGCGTCTGTTGACGTGGCCCGAATCCGACCAAATAGGCGGGGAACGGGGCGTGACACAGTCGCTGCCGCAAATTCTACTCACATGAATAACGGCTATGCTTTTGCAGATGCACATCCGTCACGTTAATCACCTCTCCTAACTGATGTAGAGATTCAGCAACGCTATGCATTACTTGAGACCTCAAATGCTATCATGCACTGAGCAATTTGTAGGTGAGCTTTGCTCTAAGTCTGCTGGTGTAACATCTTGAGTT
Organism: Ananas comosus; assembly: GCF_001540865.1. Classification (NCBI taxonomy): domain Eukaryota; kingdom Viridiplantae; phylum Streptophyta; class Magnoliopsida; order Poales; family Bromeliaceae; genus Ananas; species Ananas comosus. The sequence continues at coordinate 6,373,977 of NC_033644.1, forward strand.
CTTGACATCGGCACATTGGCCCATATGACTGGCACTTTAGACCACCTCTCGGACTTGCAAGATGTTCCATATGGTTTTTTTGTTCATGATCTTAATGGAAAGATACTGCATGCTCGAAAATTGGACGCATCAAACTTGGCCTTAATCTCTTCCTTAAAGATGTTTTATATATTCTAGAGTGTCATTGCTATCCATTTGACAATTGAGTCGTGATTTACATTGTTGTGTAACATTCTTTTCCAATGTATGCATCTTGCAGGACCTAGCTTCGAAGAGATCGATTGGAGTAGGTGAGTTGCGGAATAGGGTTTATCACTTAAGGCATGTGTTGCAATCATCAGCCTTCGCAGCAATTCATGGTGTTGATGAATCAGAGATTTGGCACATATGATGTCACGCCTGGGGCCTATTTTGTAAGCATTTCTCAAAAAAAGGGACCAGTCTGAAAATAGAGTCAACAGACAGTGCTCTTTTTTTTTCAAAAGATAACCTTGCCTATAGGATGGAACAAACCCGCAACAAACACAGGGACTCCTCTGTTCACATGGATAAAGTTTCTTCTATATTTGCATGACGTACCACTACAAGAAATTACCACAACGCACATATACACTCATAGAACTCAGCAATCACAATAAAGATGCTCATTATATTCCAAAACTACCAATCAATAATAAACAAGCATTCAGATAACTAAATCATAATTTGTCTACTTATTCACAATAACCATAAAGGAAAGGATAGAACAAACCAAGTTCAGTGGATGGAAATATACGAGAACTCTAGGCTCACTATCTATGATGCGTCTCATGCACCATCCTGATCCTCACCGCCAAGATCACCTAAAATGAGGGGGTGAGAAACCAATAAGATGTCTCCTAGTGGAAACCATAAGCGAACGGTGGCAAGTGTACTCACTGGCAACCAAGAGATATAATAGCATAATATGAAATATACAGTAGCAAGTATGAACTAAAAAGAAATAAGTACAAGTATGCAACTGCTACTACTGTAAAAGTAAGAACATGCGTCAACGCGACGAATAGTCCAAAAATATCCAATCCATCCGTGATGTCGGTCTAAAGACCTTAAATAATGCCACGTCTTCTCTACCTGGCATATGATACTAATAATAGACCACTTAGTGTTCACGGATTGGAAATAAGACAACTTTTTCGAAAAAAACACCGATGCGATGGCAAAACAACGGATGTACATGAAATGCACACGAGCTATGGCGATCGATACAATATGATCAATAGCCATCCGTCAGCAAATAGCCGAAATATACCAACCAACTAGACCACCCAATCTCATAAATCTCACAACAAGCCGACCACTCAGGTCCATTCCGTGATACGTCATGTATAGTCATCATATAGTACCGCTCTACTAGTGAGTCACAATGAACATAAATGAAAGCAAAAGTAGAATAATAGAAAGTAAAGTCATGTGGTGAAGTCCTCAACATGCAACGTGTGTATATAAACAGGTGAAGGGAGAAGGGAAATAATATCACTGAGCTAGCACCACAATACCGATATCGGAAAGAGTACCCACCTATAACGAAAAATGCACCTAACACTCAATGTGCACCAAATCGTCAACCAGACGTACGAAAGTTCCAAAAGTCAAGATCTAACCCTAAGTGACCCAAAATCATTAATACACATCCCAATAATCACCAGAAAATTGAATCTTTTATCGATTCTCGATACCCACCGAAATCTTTTGGAATCCACCAGAACACTTCCGAAATTCCCGAAGTGCCCCGAAAGGTACCAACTCACCCCGTAAACCACCTGTTGATCCAAATCACACCAACTTGGGTGCCTGGGCAGCAAACACATAATGTTGTGCCATTAATTGCATTTAATAATAATAACATCGTACCGGGTTCCCAGATATGCCAATTTTTGCTCCGGAACTCTCTGCTGCTTACTCAATATCTCCGGGCAGGCACCAGCAAGAACAACCAACTAACATGGCTCGGGGACAAGGCACAGGGCGTTCACGTAAAAATCCAAACCAAAAATACATTCTTCCGACGATTTTGCCAAAAAATGCAACAAAATCCTAATTTAAGCATGTAAAGGCCACTGACTCTTGGACGATCAGTCCAAGGTCCCACACTACAATTTCACACTGCCCGAGGCAATCCCACAACATCATAGTCGTAGTAAAGCCCCTAACTTTATTTCTATTAACAAATATTATATAGAAACTAGAATTTTTGAGCTGTTACCAGATTCTGCGAGGATCAGGGACCAAGCAGTAGTGTCGGCTGATAGGTCTCGATGCGCCGAAGTTCATGCTCGCTGTCTAGAACGCAAATAGAGACCGAGGAAAGCGAGAGGGCTACATGCACGAAAATTCTCTGGGTTATCGGGAGCAATAAAGCCAAAACCATGACACAAGGCCTCTTTGGCAGCAACGAATGTGAGCATAGGGGTCAGCGACACCTCAGGGAAATCGTGCTCACCTTCAGAGAGGCCACCGACACATTAGATGGCTAGAACTACGAAGTTGTCCAAAAGATGCCCTAACTCGAACTAGGGCTGGAGCTGACCTTCTCCTGAGCTCCGTCAACCAAGCAGCACACGCGCCAATACGAGAAGGGTCGTGCTCGATAGGAGCAGGTCGAAGGAGGTGTTGGTTGGCAGCGGGAGGAAGCAGCAGCTGGGGAGCTACGGCCAATATCCGAAAGGCTCGGGTCGAGCCTTTTGGATCGGGCAATGGCACGGTTAGGGAGGCGTCGGAGAGTCCCCCGGAGGCTCCAGGACTAACAGAGATAATGAGGTACGACGACAATGTTAGACAATCGACTACAGCCTAGGCCTCCAAGATTCGAGTTTCAGGATTGATATCAGACTCGAGAAGGCTCCGGCGGCATTAGGGCTTTCGAAGGGACATCGCCGGAGTTGCGTGAGGCAGGTAGCAGGGTCCCCGGGTGGCACCACCAAAGAGAGAGTGATGAAGAGAGGGTTGGGTGGTTGGTTTTTTTGGCAGCAAGGATGGTCGTCGGCACTTGGGATCGTCGGCGGCAGGAATACGCGATGATGCTCTGATAGTTAGGGCGGGAAAGGAAAAGGGAAACAGAGTTGAGGGTTCCAAAACCCTAAACCTATTCTTATAGCTTTTGAAAATTTGTGCAGAAGTCCTCCAAGTGATCGCTATTTAAAATCCCACCCTAGCTAGCACGCGCAATTTGCACAAAGGCACAGCCATCTCCGATTTTTTGTAGTTTAGTAAATACAATATTAGGGTATTTTCGAAAATACCAACTTCCATATTTAGGCTCATTTCATATTTCATGATTTTTTGTGCAATCAAATTGCCAAATTTGAAAACGGACTGTGCCACCCTCACGGCACTGTCGAATCATCAAACTTGTGTTTTTGTTTTGTTAGAAACAGTCGCGGATTCGCGTGAAACCCATCTCTTTCTTTCATACTCTAATATATATGCATATATCCATATATATAATATAAATTCAAATTTCAAAATTTGAATTCAATTAACTTTCAAGATTCAAAACTTTAGTTATTACATCATTCCCCAGTTACAAAAAGTTTCGTCCCTGAAACTTAATTAATTGTCCCCACAACAGATGCTAATACCACTTCTACATATCAATCTCAACCTCCCATGTTTCCTCGCGTTCCTCATGATTCTCCCACTGAACCTTCACATACAGAATGCTTCGATTCCACAATTGCTTCACTTCACGTGCCAATATTTGTTTCGGAGCCTCATCATAGCTCAGATCCTCCCACAACTGAATAGTTGTCAGACTAATGATGTGGGATGGATTTGGTATATACTTTCGAAGCATGGACACATGGAACATATTATACACCCTGGCGTGACTCAAAAGAAGAGCAACCTGTACGCCACTGGACCAATGCGTTGTAGGATCTCAAACAGTCCAACAAATTATGGACTAAGCTTGTTCCACAAACCAAATCGCTTGATCCCCTTAGATGGCGACACCTTGGGCAACACATGCTCACCAACCTTAAACTACAGGCCACACCATCGCTGATTTGTGTAGATTCTTTATTTGCTCTGTGCAGTGAGTAACTGCTGCCTCACGATGCACACTTTAGCTTCTGCATCCTCCTCCAAGTCCTGCCCGATCACCCGGCGTTCACCAACATAGTCCTAACAAATCGTGGACCGACATCATCGCCCATATAATGCCTCATACATTGCCATCTTAATGCTCGCCTGATAACCACCATTGTTGTAGGCGAACTCTACCAGGGGTAAATACTTGAAACACCCATCACTATAATCTAAGACACAAGCACAAAGTATGTCCTTGAAAGTCTGAATGGCATGCTCAGACTGGCCATCGCTCTTCAGATAGAAGGCAGTACTGAAGTTTAGTTTCATACCCATAGATTCTTGTAAGTTCCTTCAGAACTAGGATACGAAGTGAGTGTCCCGACACAACATTAAGCCGGACAATCTCGCCAAGGTAGAGTTGTGCTAGTCGATCCCTAAACCAAGTGGTATGCATCGGCAAAATATAGGATGATTTCGTCAATCCCTAATCGCGTCATAGCCTTGCAGTGAACAAGGCAAACCTGTGACGAAATCTATGGTAATCTACTCCGACTTCCACATAGGCACCATAAGTGGTTGCAGCTTCCTCGCTAGCCTCTAGTGCTCAACCTTTATCTGCTAACATACCAGGCACTGAGGCACATACTGAGCCACATCCAATTTTATTTTCGACCAACAGAAGTTCTGTTTAAGATTACGGTATGCCTTGGTCTCACCGAAATAAATGGTATACGAGAACCGATGCGCCTCGAATAAGATATTCCACCTCAAATCTGAATCATCAGCCACACACCACCGACCCCTAAAGCAAAGAGAGTCATTAGAGTGGATTGTGAAGTCGCCCACTTTTTTCTGCTCAAAATCCGTCCACATCTTCTGCAAGTACGAGTCTGACTATTGTCCAAGCAAAATCTGGTCCACCAAGGTGGGCTACACCACTAAGGTCATCAACTGGGTAGTGGCCCTAGTGGGTAACACCTCCAACTCCAGGTGACGAAACTCCTCTACCAAGCGGCCTTGCTCAGTGATTAGGAATGATAGCTCAACTGATGACTATTTCTGACTCAAGACATCAGCCACCACATTCACTTTTATCGGGTGGCACTAAATAGAGAGCTCATAATCCTTTAAGAGCTCAAGCCACCACCTTTGCTTGAGGTTTAGCACTTTCTGGGTGAAGAGGTACTTCAAGCTTTGGTGATCCAAAAACACCTCGCAGTGTGCCCCATAAAGATAGTGCCTCCACAACTTAAGGGCGAACACCACTGCCACGAGCTCAAGATCGTGAGTCGGATAGTTCTTCTCGTAATCCTTCAACTGGAACAACGCATAACTGATGAACTACTCCTGTTGAATGAGTATGCGCCCCAACCCTACCCCTAAGGCGTTGTAATAGACCACGAAGTCCTTACTAGAGCTCGACAAGGCTAGAATAGGAGCACAGGTCAACCTATCCTTCAGCTCCTCAAAACTCCTCTGGCATTTAGGAGTCTAATGGAACTTCTCACCCTTTCTTGTCAGATTATTCTCGGAGGCAACGATTTTATAAAAATCCTCGACGAATCGTCAGTAGTAGCCTACCAAACCAAGGAAGCTCCTAATCTCAGCCATGGTAGTCGGTCTAAACCACCAGACCATTGAGCCTACCTTCTTTGGGTCCACTGTAATACCTGACTAAGTAACAACGTGGCCTAAAAAAGTCATCGTGGAGCCAAAAGTTGCACTTCTTATGCTTGGTATAGAGCTTATTCTCTGGAAGAATCTGGAGAACCCGCCGAAAATAGTCCTCATGATCCTCGTCACTCCACAAATAGATCAATATGGCATTAATGAAGACCATAACAAATTGATCCAAATATGGCCGGAAAACCCTATTCATCATGTCTATGAATATCACTGGGGCATTAGTAAGCCCGAAGGTCAACACCATGAACTCGTAATGGCCATAACGAGTCCTAAAAGTAGTCTTCGCCATATCCTCTGCCTTAATCTTGAGCTAGAGATTACTAGACAGCAAATTAATTTTCGAATAGACCGACAATCCTTGTAGTTAATCAAAGAGATCGACGATCCGAGGTAGGGGATATTGTTCTTCACCATAACTTTATTGAGCTCCTAGTAATCGATGCATAACCATATACTACCGTCCTTCTTTCTGACAAGGAGGACCGGTGCATCCTAGAGAATTACACCGGGTCTGTTGAATCTCTTTTTCATGAGATCCTCAAACTGAACCTTCAACTCTTTCAGCTCTGCAAAGGCCATTCAGTACATGGCCTTCGAGATGGGAGTGGTGCTAGGAACCAAGTCGATGAAAAACTTGATCTCCCAATCTAAAGGCATCCCAGGTAGCTCATCAGGAAATACATCAGAAAACTCCCAACCTATTGGGATCTCCTCCAGTGCTGGTGTTGCTCGGTGGATGACAGCTAGTAAAGCCAGATAGACCACGCATCCACCAATAATAAGTTGTTTTGCCCTACCCAAAAAGATGGTCAAGGTGAAAAAGGAGCTCTTACATGCTCAGTAGACGAACTCCTCTTTTTCCTGGCACAGCAAAGGTCACCATACTCGACTCATAGTCGATAATAGCATGGTGCCTTATGAACCAGTCCATCCTAAGCACCATATCAAACCCCTTTATCGATAAAAGCACCAGGCTCACCAGAAACACCCAATTGCCCAACATCACAAGGCACGACCGAATATTCCTATCTGCATCTAGATTACTTCCGGGCGGTTATATTCGAAGCTCCGATACTGGTGGACTCGTAGTGATCACGTACAAAACAACACGATATAAATGAGTAGGAAGCTCTAGCATCAAACAAGGTTCTAGTGCAAGTACAATAAAAGAAGATAATACCTACAACGGTGTCTCAAGTCGTGTCCCCCTCTAGCTGGGAAATATTGTAGACAAGCTCGCCGGATGCTTAGTACCCCCCCTCATTTTGGGGTAAGGTGGAGGGGCACCTAGACAAAGCTGTAGCAATAGGAGCCCCACAATTCTGGGGCAAAGCACTTGGGAAGGAAGTAGCACTTTGAGTAGCTCCGCCACCCCCGAGGGAGTATGCTTGCATATGCCCTGGTTGACCACATTGAGAATAGCAGTCCCTTCACTGTGGGCATATGGTCATCAAATGCGCTTGCCTACAGATGATACAGGGTCAATCACCCTATCGCCGGCTGCCCAAAGGTGCGCTCTTGGTCGACTGCTAGGTACGAGGGTGCTTGGGTGGCCTCTTACTGGAGAACGAGCCACTCGCATATTGGAAATAAGGACGATTCTTGTCCCAACTTTTCTCTGTCGGTTCTCACTTGGCCTGCGTCTCGTCTATGTCGCTCTAGACTATCGGGGCCCGATCTAGGCACATGTCGAAGATCAAGGCGCCTTGAGATGCGATTAGTCTGCAAATGCTGTGCTTCAAGCCCTTGGTGAACAGCCTCGCCTTATGATACTCGTCACGAACCATAAAAGAATCAGTTCGACGATGCAAGAAAAGTCACGCTTATACTCCGCACAGTGCGGTTGCCTTGCCTAAGCCGCTCAAGCTCCCACTTGAGGCTCTGTTCAGTACATTCCTTAAAATAGTAAGCATAGTGCAGTTCCTGGAACTCCTTTCGGGACTAGTAGGCTACGATGTATTGCTTCTCCAAAAGTCGTAGCCACCAGTCATATGCCTTAACCTACAAGAAATGTGTGGCTAAAGGAACCTTCTCCTATTCCTCGATGTAAATATCTTGGAACAACTTCTACATCTGTGTGACCTATTTCTCAACGACCCATGGATCATCGCTCTTGCCAGAAAACATTGGCGGATCAAATTTCTTCAATTCTGCCAAATTAGCCGGCATATAGGTCTACTTTGCTGCCAAAAGGTCCCTATCAGGTCTGCCACCTAGGCCTCCAGCAGCTGGGTGCGACTAGATTCACCTAGCTGCTCGATCCCTATCTGGTCGCCACCACCCCTGCCAGTAGATGCATGCATTTGCATACCATCGCACATCTCTGCATTCGAACATCCACCTCCACGGCCCCTGCGAGGAGGTCTCCCATAAGCCGTATCTATATCAACACAGAGTCACTGTCAAGTAAAAAAAATAAACTGACTCGCTCACTCACTGGGACTCAAGCCCAAATACCCCTAACTCACGTGCCTACAAGCCTTAGGTCTTCCTATGGGTCAATCTAACATGTGATTTAGTCAAAGATCCGTAAGTGAATTTTCTGGTTGTAACCTTCTCTGATACCATCTTAATCTGTTACGCCCCAGGGCTCGTTTTGTAAGCCTTTCTTTATAAAATAGGTCAATTTGAAAACAGAGTCAATGAAAAATTTTCTTTTTTGAAAGATTACATTGCCCATGGGATAGAACAAACCCACCACAAACATAAGGACTCTGTCTATACAGACAAAGCCTCTACTGTATTTGCACGGCGCACCACTACAAGCAATTACCATAACACACATACACTCACACAACTCAGCAATCACAATACAGATGCTCATCATATTCCAAACAGCTAACCATTCTTAAAGATGATGCCATTCTCTAAGAACTCATTAGACGAAGGATGATAAGAATGCACAATATATCAAACAATTCTATTTTTTACAAGTAATTTTCACCCAAGAACTTTATTTTAAAAGTACTACGCTATCAATAAATCCAAATTTTTATTTGAACATTTTTTCCCACACGAAAACTCATCTTTTTAAAAAATTCAGCTACCACGAGGGGTAGAAAATGTTTTATCATAAATCCACAACTTATCCATCTCATTTTCACCGAATCTCACCGAATCATTTCTGCATCTCATCTTTAATTCTTCTCGAAATCTTTCCAATTAGCACCACATGCTATATCCTATTCATATGCTCATTACAAAAGTCTTGTGCATTACATCTTTCCCTTCTTCAAAAGAGTTTCATACGCAAAACTCAAACACAAGCTATCATCATGTCATGCTTATACTCGGCAACTCCAATTTCCAAATGACCCTTAAAACACACTTGGTGATGCAAACTTTTATTCACACTCCTACAAGTTCCCGTAACCATTGTCTTAGCATTTTACTATCCCTTGAGCACGGCAGTTTCCTCATGTCTCAATCATTGAAACATAATCCTACGACCACAATTATCCTACTTCTAACATAAATTTTTCTCACTAAACAATGTGTCACTGCATTCAATTCCCGTCTTCCATCAATGATGGCAAGTAAATAGATTTTTCAAGTTCATCAATTCAGGCCCTCACATAACATCAAATCTTACATGCAGCATTTGCACATCTATGGCCATACTCCCTGACGATTATCCTAACTATATAGTTCCAGCCAAAACCCTAACTTCACCGTCTAGGGTTGCCATCAAAAGAAGTTTACTATGCATGTCCCTAAGACCCCCAGGCTCCATAGCGACCATGAGGTCCAAGCACAGGTCATCCCTAGTGAAACCTGATATTCGTCGCTGCAAATTTTCAATGCTTCCAACATTCTCAGTCGCCCAACTTCAAATACTTCGAGGTCTCACCTCATCGATAAAGCATGTAATATGATTCGTATAATAAAATATCTAAGTCTCAACCTTTCATCTCACAAGTTAGCCTTAATTAGAAACCAATCTTCCCTCGACCTTTAGACACCCAGGGAACTGCTAGCCCATCGAGTGGTCCTTGGCTGACTTCGTACTTAGCCAAGATCAATTACTGTTGCCAACAAAGACTCTCAGCAAAATACTCATCTCGTATTAGGCAAACTTATTCTTTAAATCCAATGCTCACTCTTACCCATGCTATTCAGGATCATTTGCTGAGTTACACCATCTACCTCATGCAATCCCGTAGCCAAATAGGCTTTACATTGATATTCATTATTCGTTTTGCCCATAAGGTAAGGATTTCTATCATACAGAGGAGCATCTCCCCCTCCCTCTCTCCCTCCCTTCTTCCCTCCCCGTCTAAGTTCCTGAAAGGTCATGATCTTTCTCAAACCATCGTTCATCATCTTCAATTTAACTAAATATCATGTTAAATTTTTGTGACATTTATGGTGATGATCCTTCTCAGACTGTCACTCATCATCTTCAATTTGATTAAATATCATGTCAAATTTTTGTGACATTTATGACCAACTCTCCAACAACTTTGACATAGTTGCACTATATTCTATTAAGTGTTATCTAAACCATACTAGGTCAAGAGTTATCATGTTAGCAAGTCCGTCGACTTAAAAAGAATCACAAAAAGTATTCGGATATACCACCTTAACTCGAGGTAGGGAAGAAATCATAACTCTACAATATAACATGTCCAATCAGGTAGTCCTATGAACACGCATTCACGACTAGTAATTCTTCTTAGGCACTACATTCGAGAATACACCGACTATCCTTATTTTATTGTTTTGATCCCATATGACATAGGTCTAAGATCTCACGCGTCTAGGGTCATAATTAATCGATTCATTTCCTTAGCATGCCTTCTAATCAATATTTTCGCATAACAAAAAGTGCAACTAGCACAATTACTATAACTCTTTTATGAATAGTCTACATATTACCTTTGCAGATGTGATCAACTAGTGCAAACTCCTCCGTTTGCATTGTCAGTAATGGTCCGAGCAGCGTCAGTTGAGAACATTGCGGTTGGTATGATGCAATAGAGCCCCTAGTCACGATGGTGACAGATGGAATCTTTGCACCATGCCCTAAGGTCAATAGGGTCGATGCCGTAGACGAGACTGAATATGGATTTTTCGGACAATTGAATCTCAGATGGCCAATACGACCACATCGGTAACATCGCCCATCATGGTGCTCGCATCAGCCCGGACAATGGACATCTCTGCAAATTACACATCTCTTGACATGTTTAGTTCATGTGCGTGATTGTTCTAAAGATTTTTCCAAACTCAGTGGACACTTTTTCCACCCCTCGTGACCCTTAACTTTCTTAACTTTCTCGTCTCGTCTGGCACTAGTCATAGGAGTTAGCGATCGAGCTGGATTGTGTCGGATCATTGGGATTAATCCCAAAAGCTCGAGCTGTTAGAAATACACAACCAATTCACTTAAAGCGTACAGATACAGCCCCTACGGGTCTCGATTGTGATTCGGCCCAACCAGCCTCACACCACTTCGAACATGACATTTAAGCCAACAATCTTCCCTCCAGCATCTGCACATATTTGTAGTATGCGATAATCGAATCCGTGACCTTTGGCTCTGATACCATTTGTCGAATCGTTGGCGCTAACCATTAATCTCAAAAGGTCGAGCTATTAGAAATACGCAACCAATTCACTTAAAACGTGCAGATACAACGCCCACGGGTCTCGATGGTGACTCGGCCCAACCAGCCTTACGCCACTTCGAATATGACTCGGCCCACCTAGCCTCACGCCATTTCGAACATGACTTGGCCCAACATGACATTCGGCCACAGGGCAGGATGCCGGCCCATTTAAGCCAACAGATTGGACAAGCTTGCCACAATAGCCTTCAATGCTATAATTCAGGTAGACACAGGTAGCAGAGCTTGATTCTGTCTAGCTTGTCCTCTGGCAACTTAGCGATTTACCAACTCCAAAAGCACTTCGATACATTCTCAGCTACCCTAATTAAGGTAACCACTTGTTCATGAAGCTATCAAATCTCACTAGCTTCAAACGATTCTAAAGCTTCAGGCTAAGTTGTGGAAGATCCTATTGTTAGCTGCCCATGCAGCACCATCTCGATCGACTCCCTAAAATAATACAACAATAAAAATTCAATGTCCAAACTAGTAAGTGATTCAAGTTAATTTATAACACACAAAGAACTCAACCCAATCAAGCAAAAGTTATAGAAGGGTAGCCCCACTCCACTTTCGACATCATTTTTTCTGCAGCCAATATAATCATCCAAATAAAATAATTGCAACACCTCCAATCTGCCTCCAAAATACTATTGGAGACACTTCTTGACTCAATTACTTTACTTTCACCATAAGTTAATATTCCTTAATCATTACGGCTGCCCAAAAGTCTAGAGTTTTCTAAGTCCACCTAATTACATTTTCTAGGCTCTGATACAAATTAATCTGTCGCGCTCCGGAGTCACAACGGAAGCCGATTTAGAGCATATGCATATGCACAAGAATGCCCTTATGCACACGAAATGTTAGTGACCAACTAGTTTCAACAACTTTTACGTAAAGGATGAAACATAAGTTGGTAGGTATCAAGAGCATAAACATCAACAAAAGTTAAAGTTTAGAGTAACCTGGATGATCCTCAATAATAATTCTATCCCGTGTTACTTCAAAAGTTTAGAACAAAAGTCCAAAAGTTGCAGAACTTCAATATGTAAAATTTAAAGTTCTTCAAAAATTTTAAAATTCAATAGTTTAAATGTATAAATTTTAAATTTAAGTTTGTTATGAAAGTTAATTTGGCTGGATGGTTATAAGTGGTAAGGTAGTCGAGCTCGGCAAAGGAATGAGGGTAATAGGAAGTGTAAGTGTGAAGGAAAATAGAGAGAGAAATTGAAAGAAGAAAAGTTGAGGGAGGTGAAGGAGTGGAAAGGGATATATATATATATATATATATATATATATATATATATATATATATATATATATCACCAACAACTTGGTACTTTTAAAAGCATAGGAGTTCAATTATATATATAGAGAGCTAGGCTCCTATGCTTTCGAAAGTACGGAGGCCTTCGTGCTTGCAAGTTGTTTTCGATGAAGGGACATCCGATTCAGCGATCGGTTCCGTTAGACATGATCTATGCTGTTGAAATTATTTAGAAACAAATTTTCATAATTTTTTGACTTCGTTTGCCTAGTAAACGAGTAGTCTCAAAATGAACAACTGAAAATAAAAATTTCATAAAAAACGGTGATAAATGGCTCAAATTTCAAATCGGAAGTATTGTTCTTACTCTTGATATTAAGTAGAATTTTCTATTAAATTTT
>NC_033644.1:6387041-6551335 GCF_001540865.1 Ananas comosus
TATATATATATATAGTACAGCTAGAATACTCCCAAAAGCATCAATGGGTTGGTGCTTTTGAGTTTTTAGCCCTTGATTGGAGAGATGTGAGGTTGAGATTATGGTGGTAGGTGGTGGTAGGTGGAATAGTATTTGATCCAAATGTTATTAGTAATAAAAGAGTAGATTCAAGGGCTAGAAACTTAGAAGCACAAATGAGTTGGTACTTCTAAAAGTATTCTAGCTCTACTATATATATATATATATATATATAGAGAGAGAGAGAGAGAGAGAGAGAGAGAGAGTAGGGCTACTGTGCTATTAAGAGCACAGCAGCCCTTGTGCTCCTAACTTTCTAGCCACCTATCAAGTTTGATGGGTAGTTAGGAACTTAGAATGAGAAGGAAAAGGGATATTGAAGAGAAATTCAAGAAGAAGAGAAATTGAGATACCCAATTTTTCTCCAATATCTCTTCCCCCTCTCATTCTAACCACCCATCAAACTTGATGGGTGGTTAGAAAGTTATGAGCAAAAGGACTGCTGTGCTCCTAATAGCACAGTAGCCCTACTCCATATATATATATATATATATATATAGTAGAGCGGATGTACGTCCCCTCCACTTTGCATTGGGGGTGATAGGATGGACAAAAGAAGAGGGAGAGAGAAAGTGCAGAGTGGTAAGTGGGGTCAGTAGCATCCGTCGATGTATGGTACAGTCAGAATATCACTAATATAAAATTATGATTTAAACTCATAATTTAAATTTTAAAATTTAGAAATATTAAGCTGAAAATGTAAATTCAAAATTTATAAATATTTTAGGTGGAATCATTATAATTAGAATTACTGGACCAGTCGAATGTCCAATGGTTTGAAAATATCCTACCCTCTATGGATGGAAGAATTGTTCTGTGTTGGAAAAAATTTCTGCATATACCACATGCCAAAAATACGGCGCATTGCAATCATTGATGATACCAGTTACCAAGTATTCCAGGACCAAAAGTAGGCAGCTTTAGAATATCCATTAGGCATATAATTGTGTTGGCTAAAGAAGATGAAGCCAAAACATTGAAAAGATCGTTCATAATTAACAATTAATGACAAGCCCTCCTATTATATAATTTTCCTGTAAAATTAACTTTATATTGTAGCTAATCAATTATCATTGGCACTTGATAGGGGAATTCTTGGAGCCTATTTGACCCTAATATAGGGTGTAATGACATTTAGTAAATGCTTCTTAAATAGTATTTTGTGGAAACACCATATTAAAATTCTTCTAAGAGCTTTTTTCTACAACAAAATAGAAATACCAAATTTGGAGTTTTGCTTTCAAAACTCAAGAATCTTATTTCAGTTTCCTACTGCAGCCACGGTTTCTTTTTTTTTCTTTTTTTGATTTAACAAATATTCTATTGGAGGTAATCATAAAAAAGAATAGCAGTAGGGCCAACATGTATTAGACACTAAGGACTACTTTGGTATTGAGGATAACTTAGGACCCGTTTGGTTGTATACAGTTGGAACTACACCGCAATTTTAAATGCATACAAATACAAATTCGGTATTTAGTTTGACATATTTAACTTCAACTGCTGCAGTAGAAATTGCAACAGTTGGAGAGAATAATTTTAACACCATCATATATATATATATATATATATATATATATATANTATATATGAAATGCTAACTCAAAAGTCCATATAGTATCATTCGAAACATTTGATTTTACTTTTCATTTATCAAATACTGCATGCTATTTTTTTAGTAATTCAAAATACAAAATTTAAGTCACATTATAGATAAAATATGTTATTTGCTAAACTATCATTTATCAACACTAAAATTTTATTATAAAAATTAAAAATTAGACTCACGTTTTCCAAATTCCAATCGCACCAAAATTTTTTCTGAGCAAATAAATTATTATTAACTAATTTTTTATTTATTTGGACGTAAAGAAAAGGACAAAAGTACAGCATCATCAAAGCTGCCCCTTTTTCTTTTGTTTTTTTTAATTAAAGTGGACGCAGCTTTCCCTGCTTCAGCGAAGCTCTTCCGCTCCACGCGGCGAAGACAAATTCTCTTCCCCCCGGCTTTTCTCCTCCACATATATATTTGTATGTGATCTTTGAACATAAATATAAAATTTTAATAAATAATTTAAGGTGAAAATTGCGCATAATTTTACTGTTCAATTTTGATTCGGAATCAAAGAATTAAAATTTAACTATTTTTTAAAATTGAACCAAATCAAAAACCATATAAATCGACAGTTTGGTTTGATTTGGTTTGGTTTGGTTTGGTGTGAAATTATGAATGTTCTTGTGCAGAAGCTAGAATGCAGCAGCCACATCGCTGATGTGGTGTTTCTCAACTAATCAAACTGTTCCTCTGAATTTCACCAATTATATTATTATTTTTTAAAAATAATTTTATTATATTTTCTCTTGAAGAAAAAAATATGATTGGTTGGATACCAATGACGTGGTCTAACAGCGACTTAGGGGCCGTTTGGTTGTATGTAGTTGCAACTGCACTGCAGTTGTAACTGCATGTAAATGCTAATTTCGTATTTGGTTTGATGTATTTAACTCCAACTGTTGCAGTAGGAACTGCAGGAAGAGGCCCAACTGCAGCAGTTCGAACTACATCCAAATTGACCGCAGTTCCAACTACAGCAATTGGAGAGAGTAATTTTAAATAAAAGGTATGCTTACCTCCTCAATATTTTTTAAACAAAAATTATTTTTCTTTTTTACATTAGAGGTAATCTCACCATCATATATATAAAATAATAAAATTTTAAAAATTATTTCTCAACTGTATGCAACCAAATAAATTATCAACATTTTCTACTATATCGAACCAAACAGAATGTATAAAATTGCAACTACCGTATTTTCAATTGCATATATCTGTATATATATATATATAATGATAAAATTTTAAAAATTATTTTTCGACTGTATGCAACCAAATAAATTAGCAACATTTTCTACTATATCGAACCAAACAGAATGTATAAAATTGCAACTACCGTATTTTCAATTGCATATATCTGTAACTATACTACACTATATTTATAATTACATCAAATCAAATGGCCTTTAATATTGTTCAACTAAAGAAAATTAGGACAAAACTATATTGAGATATACTTTTTCTATTTTTTGTAGCATGAATTATTTTCGTCTAGCACTTTCGGCCGCAGGCGAGGCGGTCGATCCGCAACCCCAAACCGACCCTTGAATAAATAAAAGATTATAAGAAGCGTAAGGCAAACTCAGCCATAGACCCACCACAGTCGACTGACCCCTTACCCTTGTAGCCTACAAAATCATGTGGCCTGTTCACGCTCATGTCGCTCTTAGTCCCAGCAATGCAGCTGGAACAGATGTGAGCTTCAAAATGAATCCCTTCTCATTCAACCGCATAAGATCGCGCTTACTTTCAATTCAGATAGTGACAACCCTAACAACCGTACCTCTCAATTCTCTCTACGTCTCCAGCAAGGCACTGTGGGACCCATAAAGAGGTTGGCTTATTAATTAAGTGAATTGCAACAACACAGTAATTAATTAATTGAATTGCAACAAGCCAACAACACAACACATTAATTAATTGCATGCTAATGTAGCGGAGGAGCAATCAAAGCGTAATGATCTAAAAAATAAGCTTCCAAAATGTGACAAATAAGTCCCCCACCCTTTCTCAACAGGGGGGAATGCACATGACATGAGTAAATACATATATACATATCAATATATATATGTATATATATATATATATATATATATGATATTCCCTTCTCCACTAAAGCCCATGATCTCCAACCATGGTGCTGAACCTTCCAAAGTCCACCATCTCTCATTATTGATCATTTAGCCAAGGCCTCTCTCTCTCTCTCTCTCTCTCTCTCTCTCTCTCCCCCTTCAAATATTCTCATACTCATCAATGAAGAAAGGCATCTTTGGAGTTCCCAACCAAACCAACCAATAGATTTTCTAAATGCAGAAAAGCAAATTAAGATAAAAGGAAACGATGATGAGCTTAGAATAGTGACAACGAGGAGGAGAACAATTACAAGAAGCATTTAACTACCCACAATTTTTGGTTCTTTCGGCTCTAATTGCGTCTGGAATCGAGAGCCCTAAAACCTGACAAGGAGATAGCAATTCGGCGAGCCAAAACAAAGTCCTCATTCATGATACATTAATGTAATACAGTGTTGGGGGGGCATATGGTATTATATATTTGTCTCCAAATAGTAAATTGGTGAATTAGATCAATGAGACCACATTTATTCTTCACCATGGATCTTAATGAGGAGGAGGAGTAGTAATAATAATGGAACACAACCTCCGAAGCTTTCTCTTAGATATGCACACAAAAAGAATAGTAACAAGCAGAAGAAGAAGATGATGATGAGATGAGATGAGATGAGATGAGATGAACAAAATAAAAAAGAAGAGAACAAACGAAAAAAAAAAAAAAAGAAGAGAAATCAAACCCAATCATTGAAAGGAGAGAGCTGAGGGATGATAATGCTATACTCTTTTTAAGAATTTAGAATAGTTCCCAATTGTACCGCGGCGTGGGAGCCGCGGAGGCGGCGGCGGAGGCGGAGGAGGAGGAGGAGGAGGAGGTGGTGGAGGCGGCGGGAGTAGGGGTGGTGGAGGTGGCGGGAGAGGAGGTCGACGGCACTGCTCCCGAGAGCAAATCGAACGTCTCCCACCGCGTCGTCACCACCACCGGAGGCAGCGGCGCCGGTGCCTGGAACTCCCTCCTCTGCTGCGGCGGCTGCGGCGGCGCCGCCACTGCCTGTTTGTTGATGTGCCCGTTCGGCCTCGGCGTCGCATTCTTCACCTTGATTGCGTCCAGGGCTTCAACGTATCTCTGAACTCGCTTTACCTACAACAACAACGACGACGACGACGACCAGATCTTCACCGACGGATCGAATCTGTAGAAGGAACTACTACTACTACTAATTACGAATCGGCAAATCCAAATCTACGAACCTGGATTCGCCTCTGCGACTTCACGTCCCCCTCGGCGGTGATCGCGTCGAGCTTGACCAGCTCATTCATCAGCAATTCGGTGAGATTACTCACATCTTCCTCAACAACCTTTCCTCCCTTGTTTACGATCGTCTCCAACGCCGACACCTGCATCGCAACAACAACAATGTCAAGCTCAAGCTGCTGCTTCTATAGCGAGCAATGTAGGATTTGAGAGGGGGGGACGGGGGAGAGTGGGGGGGGTCCGAACCTTGGAGGCGAGCTTGTCGACGTCGAGGCTGATGCGGGAGATGGACTTTGCGGCGCGCTCCATCTTGTCGGTGCGGCGCAATTCGAGGAGGCGCTTCGCCTGCGCCGTGGGGTCCTCGAGGAGGGCGATCTTGGACCGGTCCTTGACGCCGCAGAGATCGAGGAACGCCTTCGAATCCCTCTCCTTGTCCTTGAACACCAGCTTCTGGTCGTCCGGGTGGAGCCCCGTCCGCGCCGCGAGCATCTTCTTGAGCTCCCCTGCGATCAAATCCCACACAAAGCCCATTCGATCATTTCGTCGAACACCTTGTAGTGCTGCTGCTGCTGCTGCTGCTGCTGCTGCTACTGCTAGGACTACGACTACTGCTATTACTACTAAAACCAGTACTAGTACTAGTACTCACCGAAGGAGGCTTGGGAGCTGATGTAGATCTCGTGGTAGACGCCGGCGTATTTGACCTTGACGCGGATGGTGGGGACGGGGGCGGCGCCGACGCCGGAATCGGGGTCGCGCTTCTGGACGAGCATACCGCCGGGGCGCACCTCCCACTTGTCCTCCTCCGCCGCCGCCGCCGCCGCGGCGCCGACGCCGTTCGCGGGCTTCGCCTCCTTCATCGGCGCAAATGCCGACGCCGTTGTCGCGCTCCTCGCCTTCGCTCGCATCATCTTCTTCGCCGTATCATCAATCAACAACGCCTCCCCCACATCTCCCTTCTCCTCGCACCAATTCGAGATCTACGGATCGATCTCGTCCGATTCCGCGGTCAAAACTCCTCAATTCCGAAGCCTCTCTCAGCGAGATTCGCGATCGAAGAAGAGATCGACGGCGAAGGAACCGCAGCAGGAGGAGGAGGAGGAGGAGGAGAAGGAGAGGGTGGATTCGATCCAACGAAATCCGCGTTCCACCACGCCCAATCTCTTCGTCTTCGTCGTCGTCGTCGTCGTCTTCGTTCCCTCCTCGATAAAACCCCCGCGGGAGACGAAGAAGCAGCCGCAGTAGAGAGAGAAACACCGCGATGTAGAGAGAGAGAGAGAGGCGAGGGATACAACTCACGGACAGCGCAATATATATATATATGTAAACAAATTAAAATCTAAAATTAAAAAAAATAAAAGGGAATAAAATATATATATATATATATAAAAATATATATATTATTATATATATTATATATATTAAAAAAATGGTGGGGTGATGTGCAAGTAATTGAGAATAACTTCGCGCTGTATATTAATATCACCCGAAAATTACTAAATTAACAGAAAAAAAATGAAGAAAGAAAAAAAAAAAAAAAAAAAAAAAAAAAAAGAAGAAGAAGAAAGGGAGGGTGAAAGAGATGTTCTACCAACACGGCAACACTCGCACCCAATAATGGCTCGAAGCTTCGGAAAGAAGCCGCTTTGACCCAGCCTTAGCGTCAAGAAACCGCTCCGACCGAACCCAACCCCGTTACCCCCCCACCTCACAACCCCTTTTCACCTTTTCTTTTATTTTTTCTTTTCTTTTTTTTTTTTTTCTCCTTTTTATTATTATTATTATTATTATTATTGTTATTTTTTATTCATTCTTATTAAATTCTCAACTTTTTATTTTTCTTAAATTAAATAATTTTAACTAGAGAGTTAGAGAAATTGTTATTTTCTGATAAATGTACAAAACTTATTAGTTTTGATAATTTTGTAGCAAGTAAAACTGAATAATTTAATTGATTGGTATAACCAACCAAGCTATTATTAAATAATTTAAATAATTCAAATAAAAATAATAAAATGCTAAAGGATAGAAAATATTAAAAAAAAAATATCGAAGCTTATTATGGGTCTTCTTCAGGATGATCTGTACTAGAGGGGACCACCATTCATATTTACCTGCTTAGAATTTTGCTAATGCAATGTTGAATATTTTTTTAAAAAAAAAGTTGCGACAAAATGAAGCACTTTGTTAAAAAAAATCCTCAAAATGCTAAATTTGATCGGTTTAAGCATTCAATTCAGGATTTTAAGAATTACATACATCGAGCGTATATGTTTTACCAGATTTTAAGTGTAAAAGTTTCTTAATTTGTTAAACTATAAGTGCGCGCAGACATTTCGAAAGACAACAGTAAACCCAAAAATCAGACGAAGGGACCAGTTAAAAGCGTACAATCTGTGATCACTGATCCTGATTTTGTATACGGTATGGAAACACGACTTTATTTTCTGCCAAGATAAAGTTAAGATCCGACGTTTAGCGAAAACTCACAACTTTCAAAATTTTTCCAACTCTGGTAAACTAAACACGCGCTGAATTGATCAACATCAAAGCATTTTTCTTACTGTACAAATATACCAGTGCAGTGCAATCAAAAATCCAAGTTACTCTTTGATTGGAAGCGCATGCCACGTGGCATATTGTTTTTGTTTAATCCGTTTCAGTGTCCGTTGCCATTAATTTCTCGTGGCTGCTGTGTTACCACATAAGCTTCGTTTTTACATTCACGTGCTTTTTACTACCTCAGTTTTCCCTTTTTTTTTAATTTAAGGGTTAATTACATATAATTTTATGTAAACAATATAAAATTATATTTTTTTTATTTTTAAATTTTTATTTTTATAAAAGTATTACTGATTAATTAGAAAAATATAATTAATTGTAAATAAAATACTTATTTATAGTTAATAAATAAGTTAAATTAATCTTTTTTATCTATCTCATATTATTAAATAAAATAATTTGTTAGATCATATTTTTGTATAATTCTAACCTTTTGGACTTTTGGAGGGATATATTTATAAAAATAAAAATATCATTTTACTTTACTGCTGTTAAAAAATAAACAGTACTCTAATAGTAACAAACCAGATGAATGAATATAAATATCATCAAATTCTTATAAAAATAAAAATAAAATGCTAAATCTTATAAAAATATATTTGATATTTGATGATCGTCTGCAATTAACTATTTTTCTAATTTAAATATTATATATTTTTTACCGTAGAATCTGTCTACCCCAAGAACAAATTATTATAAAAATTTACGAACATGCCACTGACGGCCCGCCGGCTGAGAGTGTCGGTCGCGCTGACCTGGAATGGCATGTTCGTAATATTCTCAAAGCCCTCCGCTATTCAGCTTGCGTTCTGGAATTTTATCTTGTACACGTAGTACTTTTGCCAGCTAAGTGGACGGGACTGTGAACAATCAAGAGGGTGAAATGAAATGTATGGATGGTCCCTGCAAGTACTTTGAATTTATTAATCTATTACTGGTAAAAATGTATGGAAACCCCTCAACTAGTTTGAAATTGACCCCACTGCTTTTAACTTACTTTTTCTTCTTGCATTTGCTCTTCTCAATTTTTATTCTTCTAATTTATAGTTTTCGTACTTAGTTAAATTAAAAATTTTGTCAAATTGAATTAAACTCTCTTATTAGTTATTAAATGTTAGTTCATTTAGCTTTATTTGCCAAAAAGGTGAATAATAATTATTAAATTTTACGAACTAGCTAGTAAATTTCAAAACTTTTAGAGGGTCTTGAACGGTGACTTATAAATTTAGATTATTCGTAACTCGATCACCTTGGTGGGCGATCTTAGGACGCGTGAATTAACCTTTATGATTCGAAACTTATCGCGTTCTAGCGCGAGTCGCTTCTGAAAAAGGTACGAACGAACACTTCTGCTGTGTTTTACAAAAACAAATAAATTCTAATTTTTTTGACTAAAACTATTTAATTTTAAAAATGAAAAGTTGAAGAAGTATCACTAAAAATAAAAGAGACTATTTTTGATGGTCGATAGTTGAAGGAATCGTCATGCGCTTTTATTTAGAGAGAATTCTAATCTACACACAAATAGAAGCATACATCTTACACCTTTTATTCTAGAATTCATAAAATTCTAAATAGATTACAGTTAAAAAAATTTAATGTAACAAAAAAAAAAATACTGATTATCTGATGAAAATGTTGTAAAAAATAAACACCCACTTTGAAGTGTAGACTCTCTTAATTTCTAAACATAAAAATTAACATTTTATAAAATAATTCATTGATATTCGTGTTGCTTCAAATATACTTAATATAATTTTGTAAGAAAAGATTAATCTTTTTTAATACATGTGAAATTTTCGAAACGATGACCCCGTTTGGCTTTGTATATTAAAAATTTGCTATCGAATTTAATATTTGGACGCAAGATACTAGTATTTTGATGACTATATTACGCTCTAATTAGATAACAAATAATAATTTAAAAATAAAATATGAAACTACTGTAAGGTAAATTGAACATTACTCTTCTACTTTTTATTGCCAACTTAACAAATATCTTGACAATTAAAATTGAAAATAATCTATCATTCACTCTATCACTATTTTATATAAAAATTGAATAAAAATAATGTACAAAGAACCTTTAAACTTAATGCTTTTTAAAATAGGTGCATGAACTTTGCACTATGAAATTAGGCCTTCCCAACTTTATTAACTAGTTCCATAGCCCCTGTCCATGAAGCTATTAATTAATGAACCGTGTTGGTTGTCCATATTGCATATTATTATTTTGTAGATTTTTAAAGTAAAAAGAAAATCTATTTTCTTACTTTAAGGCACAATTATGATGCTTAATTATTGGTACAGAATTACGGAAAAGAAATACAAACAAATCGGAGAATAAATTAATAATTTTGTTAGAAAAAAAGTATCTATTAAATTATTTGATAAAAAACTTAATTTAATAATTAAGCTGAAGAAGAAAAAAAAAAAAGTAGGTATCGAACTGTAAAAATTGAGTGCTAAATTTCACATGGTCTTTATGCTTTTTTAAAAAAATTTCCCGGTTAAAAATAAGAGACGAAAATCTCATGAGAGAAGAGTACAAGGACCAGCCATGGATATTTGCAAGAATCCATCGGTAAAAAAACAAAAAAGGAAAATGAGACCAAAATTACCGACCACGTATTATGACATCACCACCTTTTTGGAAGGGCGGGGTCGTGTCGGTCACAAGTTTACACATCCGGTGGTGGGGCCCGCGATGGGAGGACCCCACCAACCTTTTTGTCGCCTTTCGCGCATCGTTCCTCGAGAAGTTGGTGCGTGGACCCGGCTCACCACGACAGTGTGGACCACATGAATTAATGCTCCGAAGCCGATAAGCGAACAAATTCAAGTACCTGATTCAATATAGAGCTTGAATTCAAACCGTAAAAATATTAAAATATATATATATATATAAAAAAATAATAATATGAATGAATATACTAGATGACATGGTGAACCCGGTCCAGGACGGCCCCGCCCATGCGCCGACTCCGTGTCACGGCCGTAACGCTTACATGTGGGGCCCGCACACGCATGAAAACGCGGCCCCACCCCCGCCCCCCCTGCGGCAAGCGTGACACGCAACCGTTACACCGTAGGCGAAACGCCACCGACAGTCGAGAGCGGGGGGGCTCATCTGCGAGCCACGTGGACGGCGCTGGTCCGTCCATCTCGGCATCGTGATCGGAAAGGGACGGTGTAACCTACGCGTATAAGAAAAATATTGGAAACCCCTGGTGGGGCCCGCTCTTTGCGGACGCGGCACCCACCCGCCGCGGGCCCCACCCGTGACTTTTTGCCCTTTATGACGCTAATGATGTAGATTAATCACAAAATAGTAATTAATTATTAATAATGATGTAACTTTCTTAAAATTAAAATAAATCAATGGTTAAAAAGATACTAACTATCCTAATACTACAGTTGGTCCACGTAAGTTGTACTTGAATACTATAGTCTTAAAATTTTGACATATGGTATAATTCGGTTTATTAATTTTAAGAACATTTTTGCCAAAAAATAGTGTTTTTAGTTTTTTTTTTTTTGGATTGAATCAAAAGAAATTAAGTATTTTACGGAAGGGATAAAAAGATCGTTACATGTAATNTTTTTTTTGGAGGTTTGGGTCGTAGAGTTGGATGAGATAAGGGCCCACACGAAAACCTGTGAGCCCTCCCTACAAGTGGGTATTCGCCAATTTGCCTCGCCAAAAAAAATAAAGGCATTCTATGGAAGGAATATAATAGTTACTTCAAAATAAATATGTATATATATTTTTATGGATAAAAAACAAAAAGTACAGTATAAATGTAAAAGTTTAGGACTAAGCGATTTGATGGGCACGTTTTGTACTGAGAACTATCGATGTATATGAGTCCGACTGGAATACTATCGATAGCATTAAGTACTTAGTACTATCGAGTTATTCGCCGTTAGATTTAATTCTTTGATTATTTTTACCCGTTAGATTATACTATTCAACCAATAACTCACTCAACCTTATAGACCAATATTATTATAACGGTATATTTTTTCATCCAATGGCCGAAAACCTAATAACACCAATAGCTTTGTGCTATTGATAATATTCCACCGATTTATATAATTATATATATATATATATATATATATATATGATATATATAAGATGATGAGATGGATGAGATGAGATTGAAGACGGACGGAGAGAGAGAGAAGTGTGTAGTGTCGGTAGGCCTGCGTATATTATCGGTAGCATAGGAGCGCCTCGTACTACAGTTGTTTATGCAATGAGGCGGCTTCCAAAATCGAACCATCAGGCTCGTTAACTTGATTCCACACTATGGGCAAGTATTATGAAAACTAAATTTATAATTTTTGGTACTATTTACTATTAAACGTGTAGTCTAAAATAATACGGATCTGAAATAAAAATATCTAAAATAATGATAAGATATTCATTTAATCAGAAGTACTTCGATCTTATTTCTAATAGGAAAAAAAATTTATAAAATTTCATCATGATTTGAATTATTTTACTCATATAAATTGTCACAAATGGCATCACATCTATCATTCAAAATGTCAATTTTGAGACCTTTGAAACACTAGCAACCATGACGTGCTGGAAAATTAGTGCAAATTTAGTTTTCAATATTTTCTGTAATAGTGCTTAGACCAAGTCTAAAATCAACGCTTGCAATATTGAACAACTGGTACGTACGGAGCCTCCGTAGCATACCGTAGGATATCCAGTCTAATATATATAATATATATATATATATATATAGAGGAGATGATAGACCTGACGAGTGACGAGAGATTGATGCTCTCATGATATGAGTGGAGAATTTTTGACGAGAATCTGGAATGAGAGAGAGAGTCCGGCTGCTATGCTATCGATAGCACCAAAAACTTGGTGCTATCAAGTTTTCTGCCGTTAGATTAACCCCTTTGATTATTTTTACCCGTTAGATTATACTATTCAACCAACCACCCACTTAACCCTAGGGGGCCCACATCATCCTAACCGCACATTTTTTAATTCAAGGGCTAAAAAACTAATAGCATCAATAGTTTGGTGCTATTGATAGTATAGTAGGGCTACTATACTATTATGAGTATTGAGCCCTTCGTACTCATAAGTTGTTTTCGATGATGGAGCTTCCGAATCGACGATCCACTCCGTTAAATATGATCTAGAGTATTTGAAACTTCTAGGAAATAAATTTCGTAATTTTTTAAAATCATAATAAAGTCCATCAAGCGGGCATAAAATAAAAGATCAAAATCAAACGATGTCTTAAAAATGGATGATCGGATCCTTCAATTTAAGATCGGAGTTATTGATCTTTATCTAGGTAGTGAATAGAATTTTTTATCAAAAATTCANAGTCGGGTGAGCTAGAATAAATCTAGAGAATATAAAATAACATTAAAAAAATATTTAGAAGGCAACGTGGAAAAGAAGGCTCAGATTCAATATTAATTTACATACTAAAATAGTTTCTACTCTTCTCTTCAAGTGCAAAGCAAACTTTTGCAAAGGATTGAAAGCTGCAGTGGTTGCCATGTGGCCATCCATACTGCCTCGCCATCCAAACCTTCTAATATGAATTCGAAAAATACTTAAAAGAGAAGATAGAGACCTTATGAAACTTCACCATCAATGTATGAAACCTTCGCCGTCCAAACCTTCTAATGTGAATTCAAAAAATACTTAAAAGAGAAGATAGAGACCATATGAAACTTCATTATCAATGTATGAAACCTATAATCAAGAATCGAACTTCCGAATACATTGTGATGTTTCATCTCATCACCACCGCCTATTATCAGAATTCTTTTTCAAATAAAAGTTCTTGACATTTTTTTTTGGATAAAGTAAGCAATACGAAAGAATATATAAGAATCATACAAAGCATAAAATTTCAATTAAGCAATAGATGGCAAGAGCAAGCATAGCAAAATCAAAAAAATTTGATAGTGGGGAGAGAATCAAAGAACAGACTCTAGTAGGCATTGCATCAAACATATGAGGGGCGCAACAAAACGGACAATTTTTGGAGCTCCCCTTGCTCCTCTCAGTAGTGAGAGATAGAGAGAGAGAGAGAGAGGCGACAGAGAGCAAGCCATGGAATTGGGCAAGGAAGTTTCGGCAGCGGCGGGGATCGGGAGGGGTGGAAGGAGGCATACCGTAGCAGGGCGACAAAGGGCCGGGGTTTGCAGGAGCTGCGGGGAGAAGCGCGACCCTCCACGTTGGACGTAGGAGGAGGTCAGGGTAGGGCCCGACAAACACCCGACAGGGGGGGCCCGGATCGGAGAGAAGAGGAGGTGGGGCCCGGATCGGAGAGAGGAGGGCTGCGGGCGACCCGCACCCCCCGCGCGTGGAGAGAGAGAGACGGGGGGAGGGGCGGAGGGCCCCGCCATCTGCGAGCGACCCGCACCCCCCGCGCGCGGAGAGAGAGAGAGAGCCGGGAGGCCCCACTCGAGGAGTAACGGCAGAGAGGAGGGGGGCGCTGGGAAGGCTACACGTAGGCGCCCGCCGCGCGCCCGACGCTGCCGCTCGCCCGCTGCGGGTTCCCGCACACGTTCCTAATAGGGGCATTGTCGAGTTAATTGAAACTTTTTTTTCATGATAGCCTACTATGCAAATTGTGCCACTTTCAAAATGCCTAAACACTAAACACGTATTCACCTTTTTTATAAGTATTGCCGAGGAAATTGAAACCCATACTGAGAGCCCTAATAAGTGAATAGTGTTGGGAAGAAGTAAAGAATTCTCACAAATCTAAAAATATCCAAACTTGAATATAAGAAGAGAAAAATCTGAAAAGTTGAAACCATCTAGCAGGTAAATATGTTGATATGCAACTGCTCACTATGCAGAAATTATCAGTGTCCTAGTATCTAATCTAGTTTTAACATCTATAAAGCAAGAACTCCAAATCAGTTACTCCAAATAGAACATAAACAAACAATAAATACACTTTTCATCAAAAGCTAATTCCACTCCTATGAAGCTGCAATTAATTAGATTCTTACCTTAATGTTGTAAGGAACGGCCATTGCTGTAAGCCTTCCAAGAATTTCCAGAGAAACAAAAGCACAGATGAGCCAATATATCAACTTGAGATTGTATCGAGTCTTTGGTAAAATAAGTAATAGTGACAGAGTAGAAGAAAAGGCTGAGAAATAAAAAATGTCATTGGCATTTAGTTCTAATGCAAACGTCTAAGAACACCTAGTAACAAAAGTTATTCAATATAAATGGAAACCAAGATACTGATTCTACNAATTTTCAACAAATCATTTCAAATAATTAACTAAGCAATAATTTATTCTCAAATAAAGATATTAATTTTTTACCATTAGATCTTATCTAACAATTAAAAATAAAAGAATCTGTCACTTTTTGTGATAATAATACTCTCGCATTTATATCATATTTTCTATCTACGCATTTCTTAAAATATTTTTCTTTTCACGCGTAATATCCGTTCCCGTCAATTATTTCTTAACGTAATATCCGTGAATTTCTCAAATATCTCATTAATCCACTTATCATATACGTCAACCACCTACATAATATCCAGTTAACCTTTCTTACACGTAATATCCACGCGTTTTTCAAATATCTCATCAAAATTTTAATCTTTTCTCATCGTTTCTCAAAAATTTTCTCAACCTATCATAATTTTGAATTAAAATATATCCTCACATTTGAATTTAAATATTCAAATGGATCAAAATAAAATTTTAAATTTTAAATTAAATATAAATTTTATTATGAAAATGTCTCTATCTTTTTAACTAATTTTTTCATATCCAGAAATTTTCAATTCGTCAGAAACATATAATATTTGTATTATCCTCGCATTTGAACTTAAATCTTAAAATAGATTGAAATTAAAATTTGAATTTTGAATTAAACATGAATTTCTTTCCGAAAATGTCTCTATTTTTTTTACTAATTTTTTCATCGTCAGAAATTTTGAACCATGCATTTCAAATAATTCATTAAATTTTGGATTTTTCATAAATATATAATATCTTCACTACCTACGCATTTGGATTTAAATCTTAAAATGAATCAAAATCAAAATTTTAAAAATTTTAAAATTTTTGAATTTCAAACTTAAAGTGGATCGAAATTAAATTTTAACTTTTAAAATTAAACATAATTAAAATTTTAATTATATAGAAAATATCTTAATACTTATCCATACCCAATTTTATCCATACATAAAGTATATATATAATTTTAATACTTTCTCGATCATCTCCATCTATACGTTTCTTAAATATAAAGCATATCCTTTTTCATTTTCACTATACGTTTTTTCAAATATATTATTTTAGTAATATTTTATTCGTTCTTCATCGTCATTCCCGGTCACCTTCGCCACAATTGGAAAGGTTTTTTGGCTCCACCTAATTCATTTTAATGTGTCATAATATAATTTCCTACCCAATTCGTCTTTCGTATATTTTGTTTTACTTTTTAAGATTTTTAAATACTAATAAGTTTGCATCTTCATGATTTTTTATCTCTCACAATAATTGCGTTAAGTCATAAGTATATTTTTTTTAGTAATATCTTTTTTCATTTTTACCTGTATTTTTCTCAAATATTGTCAAATATTTTTTAGTAATATGCTTTCTCATTTGTCCCCGTCGTTGGCACCGGCATATCGTCATCGTCATCGCCGACACCGGCATGTTGTCGCCTTCGCCACCTTTGCCACATTTGGAGAGGTATTTTAATCTAAACTGAATTTTTTTTAATATACTTTTTCTATTGTTTTAGTATATCTTTTTTTTAGTATTTTTTCATTTACATTTATACATTTATGAAATATAAAATAGATATTTTGTTAGTAATATATTTTTTTTATTTTTATCTATATTTTTCTCAAATATTTTAAATATTTTTTAGTAATATCCTTTTTCATTTGTCCCCGTCGTCGACACCTGCGCATCGTCATTGTTCTCCGCATCGTCATCACCGGCGCCGAAACATTGTCGCCTTAGCCACCTTCACCCCAATTAGAAAGGTAGATCGATCCCTCTTAATTTTTTTTTTTTAATATGCCTTTGTACTGCTTTACATTTTAAGTTATTTTCATGACTTTTATCTCTTCTATTGAGATTGTGGCTAAACTTAAATATAAACAGAAAAAAATAAAAATAAATGATTATGACCAATTTATTAAAAAATAGTACACCTATCGGTAGATTTTACATTAAAATTAAATTTTGAATTTTAATCATAAGTTGAATTTAATATTGGATATCAAATTTGAACTAATCACTAAAAATTTTAATTATAAAGGATCAAAATTAAATTTTAACAAATTTAAATTTATAAATTTGGATATCAAATTTGAGTTAACAATTAAATATTTAATTATGGTGAATCAAAATTAAATTTTTATTAGTTTTCAAAAAAATATAAAAATAATATAGGATATAGGATATTGCAGATATTTTCTAATCTAATATAACATATAAATATAAATAAATATAAATTTATAAAATATAATTCTTATTGTATATTTTAAATTTTTATAGACTCATATCACTAATAACTATTTAAATTTCAAATATAAATATAAATTTTATTTGATTTAATGTGACGTGCATTGCACGTGCACTATGACTAGTATAAATATATAATTGAGCTAGAATACTTTTAGAAGCACCAACCCCTTGGTGCTTCTAGATTTCTAGCCCTTGGATCTACTCATTGATTGCTAATAGTCCTTAGATTAAACACTATTCCCCCTATCACCATCATCCCAACCTTACATCTCTACATCTAATGGCTAAAAACTCAAAAGCCCCACACTCTTGATGCTTTTGAGTGTATTCTATCTCAACTATATATATATAACTAGGCTGGAATACTATTAATAACACCAATGACTTGGTGCTATTAAGTTTTCTATCATTGGATTAAAACGTGTGTGGTTAGGGTGATGTGGGTTTCCTAGGGTTCAGTGGGTGGTTGGTTAAATAGTATAATCGAACGGATGAAAATGATAAAAGAGGTAAACTTAACGGTAGAAATTTGATAGCACTAAATGTTTTGTGTTATCGATAGTATCCCAACCGAACTATATATATATATATATATGTATGTATATATATATATATATATATATATATATATATATATAGNATATGATTGCAGAAAATGGTGTAAAAAATAGAGTTTAGTTTGAAAAACTGAGCCAATATATCTAAATGTTGATTAAAGTCCTAATTACAGAAGTTTTTGTCTAATTGCAGTTGAAAGTCCTAATTATAGAAGTTGGATCAGTAGTTATGCTATAGTTGGGGGAGAAGACCCCTTTATGGTGCTCGATTTACTAATAGGATTTTTTTTTTCTTGTTTAGTTTAGAAGTTGACCTAAGAAACACAAATACAAACAAAACACAAAAGTTTTGAAGTCCTCTAGAGTTTTGTTCCTAAACTTCCAGATAGATATGTGACATTAAAAGTAATTAAACAAATATCTCATTGATAAATATTTTCTTACAATAGTATACTATTGAAAAAAGGGAAAGAAAATTCGTATACGTGGCAAGTGAAATTGGGTGATAGTTTTATAGATTGAAGAACAATAGTGTTGTAGCTTTGTATGGGTCTCAGCTAATAGCAAGCTTAACACCAACGACAATAAAATACAGAAATGTATTGAAATAATTTTGCAGATTAGCACTTAGGGGCGCGCCAGAATATCCTAATTATACAAAACATAATTACCTTGCTAAAGGCCTTATGATAAGCCTTATTGACAATGGAAGAGATAATACATTAAATGCAGCTTGTTAAAGGCCCATTATCTTGCATCTCCTTTTGTGGTGGAGAGCATTTGAGATTGGTAAAAGAAAGGAATTAATTTGATAGTAGATCTATTTTTTAACAGTTGGAAGAAATAAGTAGAAAACATACTTATGTTGTTGAAAACTAAGATGAAACCAAACTAAGATGAAAGGAAGGGTGTTTCGGGGATCGTAGAGAAAATAAAAATTGAGAATTTTTACCCTGAAGTGAAGGGTTTGAGGATAGGACTTCATCTACGGTTTTAAGGTCGAATTCGTTTCAGCGGCGCATAGGACCTACTTCTGAGTTGCTCCATTCCTGTAGGTTAACATCGAAAACTTCAAAAAGCTTGCCTACAGAGGGAGAGAAATAGATAAAGAGTTTGGGTGCGAGTGTTAGTAGGTCCATTCGGCAGGAAGAACCAGTTGGAGGGGAGGAGGCTGACACGGCATCATCCGCTGCTACTTTTTCCCCACCACCACTGCTGCATGCTCTGCGCTCTGCACCTGCTGCGGATACTCATATCCTCCTCTCACACCCTCCGATGCCCACGGAGAACCCTCTGATCAGCTCGGCATTTCATCGAACAGGGGCTCGCGAAGAGGTCGGAGAGGGTGCCAGGGAGAGGGCGCGGTGCCGGCGATATATATATATATANGGTTGGTTAAATAGTATAATCGAACGGATGAAAATGATAAAAGAGGTAAACTTAACGGTAGAAATTTGATAGCACTAAATGTTTTGTGTTATCGACATTTGCCCAACCGATCTATATATATATATATATATATATATATATATATATATATATATATATATATATATAGAATATAGCTACTATGTTATCGGAAGCATAGAGAATATGGTGCTTCCGATTTTTTGGTCCTTAAATCAACCCTTTTGATCATTTCTAACATTTGGATTAATACTATTATCCTATATATGCGGACCACTTAACTCGAGGGAAACTACTCAACCCTAAAAGGAACCGTAATCATCCCAACTATACATCCTTGATCCAAGGGCCAAAGAGTCGGAAGCACTAAGTTCTCTATATTTCTGATAGCATAGTAGTTCAGATCAACCCTTTTTATTATTTCTAATCTTTAGATTAATATTATTACCCTATGAAGACCACTTAACCCTAGGGAGGACCACAATCATCTCAACAATACAATTCTTGATCGAAGGATTAAAAAGTTGGAAGCACCAGATTCTCTATACTTCCGATAACATAGTGGTACCCATATAGGATAACAATATTAATCCAAAGATTAGAAATGATAAACGGTGTTGATCCAAGGACTAAGAAGTTGGAAGCATCAACTCTTTTATGCTTCGGAAAATATAGTAGCTCTACTCTCTCCCTCGCTCTATATATATGTCTTTTTCAATACTAGGGCTTTTGAATTGATGATCGGTTTCCGCTAGACTTGAACTAGAGTATTGAGATTATCAAAAATATTTTTTTGTGATTTTTCAGTATCATTTATCTAGTGATTAAACGGGCTCAAAATCAACGGCTGAAAATACAAATTATACAAAAAAATGATCATATAACACTAAAATTGTAGATCAAAAATATTAATCTTCCTTTATATGGTGTGAAAAAATTATCAAATTTTTACATACTTTGGATATTTCTATACTGTAAAACTTGCAAAAGGCTCACTACAATCATTAAAATTCATGATTTTGGGCCCCTCGATCACTAGATAAATGAAATTAAAAAATCAGAAAATTTATTTTTTGAATACTTTATATTCTCTAGATCGAGTATAAAGGGGCCAATCATTGATCGAAAGTCCCAACATCGAAAAAAACTCGATACCACGAAAGCCGCCGTACTTCTAAAAGCTCACAAGTCTCTCTCTCTCTCTCTCTCTCTCTCTCTCTCTCTATATATATATATATATATATATATAGAGAGAGAGAGAGAGAGAGAGAGACCAGCTAGAGATATATATATATATATAGAGAGAGAGAGAGAGAGAGAGAGAGAGAGAGAGAGAGAGAGAGAGAGAGAGAGAGAGAGAGAGAGTGTCCAGCTACAATGCTGTAAATTGCACCTATCACTTGGTTCTATCAAATTTTTCGCTGTTAGATTTACCTCTTGGTCCGTTTTTACTCCTTAGATCATACTATTTCATTAATCACCCACTAAACTCTAGAGGACCACTATTATCCTACCTGCACATCACTTTATCCAAGGGCCAAAAACGTAATAGCACCAATGACCTGGTATTATTAATAATATTCTCCGTTTTACCATAAGAGTGTAAAAGTTATACCTTAATTAAGGGGTTGATTTGTTCATATATTGCATGTAATATAATTTGCTACGAGCCTAAATGAAGTCAAAGTTACAAAAGCAGGAATATCAATCAGCAATTTTCGGATAGTACAATGACTATCCATTCCTTTTATCCATAACTAGTGAAGGCCCGCGCTTCGCGGCGGGAAATGTTTGTAATTCTAAATTATACTGGTTTTTTTTTTCTNCTCTCTCTCTCTCTCTCTCTCTTTCTCTCTTCCTCTCTTTCTCTCGAGCGCCGAGGATTCGCCACGTAGGCCGGCGAGGAGAAGGACGACGATGGCCATGGGTATGCTAGGGTAGGCGAGTACGGCGCACGCGCGGAGGCGTACCGCGACGGCCACCGCAGAGAGAGGAGTTGGGACATGGTGCACACCGGGAAAGCTAGGGCACCTGCCACACCGTGCGCCTGCGCGTACGGGCAGGGAGCAACGCCCCACATCCCGCGGCGTCGGGAGACAGGGTCCGGGAGACGCGGGTAGGGCGACACGCACCCCTCCCGAGCACCCACGCAACGCGGGGCGAGCGCGGAGCACCAGGCAACGCGGGGCAAGCGGGGGGCGCCGAGAAAGCGCCACGTAGGCCACAGTAACACTGAGCCTTTAATATATGTATTGATATAGCAACAGCAAGGAAAATACTACCTGTATACTCCATCAAAGGGTGTACGGACATCTTACACTCAGTTCCCAAGATTTATAAACTCTCTTTAAATTTTTAGTTAAAAAAAAGGATAAAATTAGTGGATGAATCCTAGGTACACAAAATTTAGAGTGTAAGATATACACCTATTTTTGGAGTATACAAGTAGTCGTATTTTCCCAAGAACAATGCTAGTGGTGCATACAAAAAATAGTGTAAATTTTATACCCCTTATCCCAAAGTCCATATTAGGCTCTTGTCTTATATTATTATTAATTTTAAGTGCTAAAAGCACAAAAAAATTTTAAACTCTAATAAAATGAGAGGTGGTAAATTTTATATTTTCTTTTTAGACGTACCAATAGCGTTTTTCATATAACAACAACAGTTATAACGTAACAACTTGTGAATAGAACGAGATTCATCCCATCACATAGAAAGATATATAATCGATTTTTAGTTAGGAGGTCTTAAGCCCTGGGACGAAGACAAAAAAGGATATATAATAATAAATAATAATAATAATAATAGTAACAAGAGATCATTATCTTATGATGGGGATGAGAAGGTGTCCTTTCATTGTCATTCCCATGCGCACCCCCATCTCCCCCCTCTGCAATGTGCATGAATAAAATAAAATAATGTCATGTGAAAACGTATAATTAAGCATGTACGTTTACTTCATCATAATATATTTAATGGTGATTAGTTAATGATTGGTTGTTATGAGTACATTATTATTAACTTATTACCATTAGGTAGTGTGCTAATAATTAGGAGTGTAGCATATTGTATAAGTTGATTATGATCTTTAGGTTAGTTAATTATCTACTGATTTCATTATAATTTAATGTAGTATCGGGGTTGACTTCTTAATTGTCAACTCTCTAACTACTGAACCCCTACTTATCTGTACATCTCATGTATTGTATATAATGTATTTGATGGCTACTATTTACAAATTAAAAATTCAAAATATGATGTTCTTAAAATCTATAATCTAGGTCTGAAGAAATATATTTATCGATCATATATATAAAACAAGTGTCAAAAATTTACATTTTTTGATACATTGGTCTTTTTAAAGCCATATATCAAACCAACGAATTTGATTCTAATGCTGAATTCTTTGGGGCTGCGTTTGATTTGAGTGTAAAGTAAGAACTATTTATTTCAAGGATAGGTACAAATTCAAATATAAGTAGAACTAGATCAATTTTACGTTTAAATTAAAATTGGGTTGTTCATAAAAATAAGGTAAATAGTCTTTGAATAGTAAAATTGGAACAAAGAAAATAAAAGTTAAAATTTTAAATTAAAATTATTTTATCTAATTAATTAACATCAAAATATTACCTAAAACTAATAAATTAATATTAATAATTATAAATAATAAACTATTTAAATAATACTAAATTGAATAAAAACTTATAAATAATTATAAATTATAAATTAATTAATTAAAAATAAATAATGATAAATAAGATAATTATAAATTAATAAATTAATGAATAATTAGTTAATTTTAAATAAATAAATAAATAAAATATTAATAATTATAAATAATAATAATTTAATCAATAATTATAAATAATAAATTAATAAAATATTTTTTATTTAAGCAATAAATAGTGATTTAAATATATTAATTAAATTAATTAATTATTTCATACGATAATTAAAATTATATTAACTTTATTTCCAGCCGGGAACAAGCTTGTTCCGGAAAAAAAAGGTGGAACAACAGTTCCAGCCTTATACCGGTTTATTTTAAAAATCTGAGAACTACTATTTTCGAATAGCAAACGCAGCATTTGGGAATAAAAGGAGGAAGAAGAAATTATTCCCTCTCTTGTTTCCGAACCAAACGTAACCTGGGAGTATTTTAGGGGTGTAGTACATGGACAAGATCTACAGATACAAAAATTTGGTGTACTTTAGGGGGGGTCTATGTAGACCCTAACAGTATCATATCATTCGACAAACATATTTTTGTTAATAAGGAAATACCCGTAGACGCACGTCAGTTCTAAAGATATATCTTCTACATTTTGGACCCTGATCATGACGATTTCTGGTTCAATGATTGCAGATTGAGGACCGCAACCAAATTTCGAGCATATTACTACAAAAAGTCCTACATGATTTCGGGGCATTTCGAGATTGTCCAGGCTCTCAAAATTATTTTCGTTTGCACACCAGTGGATGCCAAGTTAAAATAATAATGAAAGAAATAGAGAAGAAATAACCAATTAGTAAAGAATTAACTCTGAACAAAATAACCCAACCTTTGAAATCACTCACTATAAGGATTGGGAATCATCTCTTCATCACAGCCTCATTAATGACTCTGGTCCCCCAATCTAGTGCATTAGCTAGGCTTGGGTCAATTTTGGATCCAGTTATAAGTATACCTCAATTAAAGTTTATTCAAATCACATACATGCTAAGATTGTTAAATGTACATTCTCCATTATAGAATATTCTTACCTAATCCTCAATCATGTATTTGTAATGTGTGATATACTATTCTTAACTATCATTTTGAATTTGTTATTATCTAACTAATGTACGAGTCTTATCTATACATTTGTGAATATATAGAGAGTTTCTTTACATGAAAATTTAAAGAAGTATTACCCGTGTCTTACCATCTTATATTTA
Organism: Ananas comosus; assembly: GCF_001540865.1. Classification (NCBI taxonomy): domain Eukaryota; kingdom Viridiplantae; phylum Streptophyta; class Magnoliopsida; order Poales; family Bromeliaceae; genus Ananas; species Ananas comosus. The sequence goes on from NC_033644.1 coordinate 6,411,045, forward strand.
CAAGTCGTTGATCCTTCATAAATCTAATCAAGATCATATAAGAATCTAAATTAAGGAATAAATATACGTGTTGCTATGTGGTGTGTCTGCATTGGTGGATCTTAATTTAACCCGATCCATATAAAATATGGATTGAGATTTATCTTAATAACAGAATTACCGTGTTTGGTTCATCCGGCATGTAATCGGGTAGTTAATATAGCATTACAAATAGTATAGGATTACACCAAAAATATTAACGAGATGGGAATGTGTATCTTGCATTACTGAAACACAGTAATACTTCATATTGTGTAAAATAATAATTTTACCCTCTAACTCCCGAAACCTTTTCAATACGTCATTTTAAAAAATTTAATTTAAAATTTTGAATTGACAACTTTTAAATTTTAAAATTTGAATTTTAATTTTGAATTTTGAATTTTGAATTTTGAATTTTGAATTTTGAATTTTGAATTTTTTAAANACATCTGAGAATGCAAGAAAAAACGAAGGATGAAAGCATATAGGGAAAGGGAAAAAAAAAATTACATAGAATCTTTAAAAAAAGGGCCTCATTAGAGAGTTCTATGGGAAATCAATGCTTTTAAGAAAGATGAAAAGTTCCATAGTAAATTAGCATGTAAAAAAAATCATGAAATCAAGCGAAGTAAAAAAAATATGTGTTAGACTTAGAAAAATCATGTAAAAAATCATGTAAAAAAATCATGTAGGAGACTTAGAAGCATGTAAATCAACATTTAACTGGACCTTTTTTTAACCTGTATGATGCATGTAAAAAATCAGCATTTAACTGTATTTTAAAAAATCAGCAATTTAACTGGACTTTTTTTTATAGAGGCCCCCCCCTCTAAAAAATGCTTATTTTAATTGGACCTTTGCTGATTGTGAAAAAAGACTGATTTTTACAACATTTTAACTGTACTGTAAAAACAGCATTTTTTAGCAATGCTGATCTATTTCGGCATTCTAAAAAATGCTAATTGCAAAAATGCTAATTGCAAAAAATGCTTTATATCAGATCAGCAATGCTGATTGTAAAAAAAATGCTGATTTAGCATTGCTGATCTAAATCAGCAAAGCTGATCAAGCATTGCTAATCTAAAAAAAATGCTGATTTAGATAAAAGTTCTGATTTAGCATTGCCGATCTAAATCAGCATTCTAAAAAATGCTAATTGTAAAGAAAAAAATCAGCATTTTAACAAAGGCTGATTTTGTTAAATGATGATTTTAACTGGACCTTTTTTTAGAGAGGGCCTAAAATATGTTGATTTAAAAAATACTGATTTTGACTGTTCAGGTAAAAAAAGGTCCAGTTAAAAATCAGCATGAACAAACCAGCATTTAACTGGACCTTTTTTTTACCTGTATTCTAAGTCTCACACATGTAAATCAGCCATATGCAAGAAAATAAAACCTGGAATTAAAACCTGCACCTTTTGGAGCCGCGAATAATCAAAAATTGCGCTAAAAACCANAAATTTAAAAGTTGACAATTCAAAATTTTAAATTAAATTTTTTAAAATAACGTATTGAAAGGGTTTCGTAAGTTAGACGGGTAAAATTATCATTTTACATAATATGCAGTATTACTGGTTTTCAGTAATGCAAGATACACACCCCCTTTCGTTAATATTTTTTGTGTAATTCTGCACCATGTGTAATGTTGTATTAACGACCCGATTACATACCGGATGAGCCAAACACGGTAATCCTGACAGGATTGCCTGTAATCCTGCCAGGATAACCTGAACCAAACGCACCCTAAAGTCCATTTAGCGGGCATGAAATAAACGGTCAAAATTGAACGAACTCCTAAAAATAGATAACCGAATCCTTCAATTTAAGATCGAAGTTATTGATCTTTACTTAGGTAATGAATATACTTTTTTATTAAAAATTCAAGCAATTTCAATTCTTTTACATTATTAAATTAGCAATTATCCTATACCGGCCGTTAAAAATTGTCAATTTTAAGATATTTTGATTATAACATAAATGATGTTGAAAAATTATAAAATTTAATTTCTAGAAGTTTTAAATTCTCTAAATCATACTTAATGGTATGAATCGTCGATTCAGAATCTCTGTCATCGATGCTAAAGATAAGATCAAATTGTTAGTTAGTTTTTTAGTTAGATTTGTTATGAGGGATTTTGTTAATCAGTTTAGATTTTTTACTTTAAGTTGTTAATCAATTTAGATTTTTTTTGTTATCCATATGCACTACAAAAGGCTAAAACTATGTAAAACAAGTGCACCGCGAATCTACTGATTATTCTCCACATTAATAAAATTATTCACTTCATTTTATTGTTTTATTGATTACCGCCATAACAAGTGGTATCAGAGCGTCAGGATTCATAAGAGGAGGCTACGTCGATGGCGATCAGCGGTGTCGGTGGATCCCAAACCGCTCTTCCCATTTTCAAAGTGGAGAACTATGATTTCTGGTGCATTAAGATAAAGACGATGCTACGGTCGCAAGATCTATGGGATCTTGTGGAGAAGGGGTACGCGGATGCTACCCCCAGAGAATATGAAAAAGGATTCGAAGGCTCTTTTCTTCATCCAGTAGGCCATCGATGAATCGATTTTTTCGCACATTGCTGCTGCAAGAAAATCGAAGGAAGCGTGGGATACGCTACAGAAGGAGTATTAGGGCAGTTCAAAGATACTCAGAGTCAAACTTCAAACTTTACGGCGTAAATTTGAGACTACTTTCATGCAAGAAAATGAAAATGTTCATTCCATGCGTTCATATGGTCAAGATTTGTCGGATCAAAAGGTTGTTGAAAAAATTTTATGAAGTTTGACTCCTAAATATAATCATGTTGTGGCTGCTATTGAAGAATCGAAAGATTTTACTAAATATTCTTGTACCGAACTTTTGGGCTCTCTTTTGTCACATGAGGATCGCATTGACAAACCTCATAAAACTTCGGTGGAGAATGCTTTTTTGAATGTATCAAAAGATAGGGATAAATGAGTTGCAGATTATAGTCGGCAAGCTTCATCACGTGGTTGTGGAAGAGGTCGCGGTGGTCATGGTCAAGGAAATAGAGAGAGAGGTAGATCTGGAGGGTCAGATCAACCAAACAGCAACAAATCCTATAGATCAGAATGAGATAACACCTTTAAGAATATCCAATATTTTTATTGTAAGAAATATGGCCATATAGAAAGATTTTGTCGATAGAAAAAGAAGAATAATTCTCAAGTTGATGCTAACTATGTTGAATTCGATATTCTTTTTGCTTGCTATACCATAAATACAAATTTGGAAAATATTTAGTATTTGGATAGTGGTTGCAGTGCTCACATGACAGAAAGAGAAGATATATTTATTGAGTTGGACAGATTGATTCGAAGGCCGTTAAAAATAGGAGATGGTCGTATTTGTGAAGCACAAGGTAAATGAGTTGTAAAGTTAAACTTTAATGGTATCACAGAAATATCGGATGTTCTTATATTCCTGGTTTGGATGCAAATTTATTTAGTGTTGGCCAATTTCTTATTTTTGGATATTCTTTGGTGTTTGAAAATTGTAAATATCTCATTTTTAAAGATAGCCAAAAAACAGAATTGTTTGCTGAAGTTGCTATGGCGAAAAATAAAAATTTTCCTTTATATAATGATTTTCAAAATCTGGCTATGAGAGTATCTACTAATGAAAATTGATTGTGGCATGAAAGGTTCGGGTATTTAAGTTTTGACAGATTAGAGATCTTGTATAAGAAGGAGATGGTTGATGGATTGCCGCATATTACACCAAGTGACTCGATTTGTGAAAGCTGCGTACGCGGGAAGCATCATCGATCTCTGTTTCCAAAGAAAAGCACATGGAGAGCAAAGAAACCTCTGGCCGTCGTACATGCGGATGTTTGTGGGCCAATGCAAACACCGTTTTTGAATAATAATTTTTATTTTGTTGTTTTTGTTGACGATTTTAGCCGTATGACATGGGTTGATTTTGTTAAACATAAGTCTGATACTCTCTCATATTTTAAAAAATTCAAAAATATGGTTGAGAAGGAATAGGGCTATAAAATTAAAACTCTCTGTACAGACAGAGGTGATGAATTTATTTCTAATGAATTTGAAGCTTTTTGTGAAGCAAATGGTATATTTAAGCAGTTGACGACAAGTTACACCCTGCAACAAAATGGGGTCGCAGAGAGAAAAAATAGAACCCTCGTCGAGATGGCGAAAAGCATGTTGAAGGCAAAGGGATTACCGAATAAGTTTTGGGCGGAGGCGATCTCCACAGCAACACACATTTTAAATCGGAGTCTTACATCATCTTTGGAGAGTATTACTCCATATGAATCTTGGACCGAAAGAAAGCCGAAGGTAAATTATTTTAGAATTTTTGGGTGTGTGGGTTTTGTTTATGTTCCATCTCAAAAACGACAAAAGTTAGATGACAATTTCCAAAAGTGTATTTTAATGGGGTACAGTGATAGAAGTAAAGCATATAGACCTTTTAATTCTACTACGAATTCTTTAATTATCAATCAAGATGTAATTTTTGATGAACAAAAAAGTTGGGAGTGGAATGAAGTTTTGCAGGATCGCCCTATTAGATTGGTTGAAGAAGAAGTTCAGAGTACCCCACAAAACACACCCTGTTCTTCAACAAGTTCTTCGACAACTACTTCACCAGAAACAACGCCGTCCAAGGTGAGGTCGCTTCGGGAGATATATGTAAGGATGGAAAGATGTCAATTTGGCTTGATGCTTGAGCCTGAAGGATTTGAAGATGCGGCTAAATCGTCGGAGTGGTGCAAAGCAATGGATGAGGAGATGGCTGCATTGGAGCGCAATCAGACTTGGGAACTTGTAGAAGTACCCCCGAACAAAGAAGCACCTAGTCTAAAGTTGGTCAACAAGACCAAGTTCAGACCTGATGGATTGGTTCAGAAATTAAAGGCGCGGATCGTAGTGAAAGGGTATCTACAACGTGAAGGTATTGATTTTTCTGAAACTTTCGCTCCAGTTGCACGTTTTGATACTATTAGAATTGTTTTAGCTCTAGCAGCACAATTTGGTTGGAAGATTTTCCTGTTTAATGTTAAATCTGCATTTTTAAACGATGTTTTGCATGATAAAGTTTATGTTAAGCAGCCTTAGGGGTATGAAGTTAAAAAACAGGAAGAGAAGGTGTACAGGCTTAAGAAGGCACTCTATGGCCTCAAGCAAGCACCCCGAGCTTGGTATAGTCGAACTGATACTCATTGTTTGCAGGGCGGTTTTAGTCGAAGTGAAAGTAATCCCACACTTTATGTGAAGACCCAAGGTACAGAAATTTTGGTCATGTGTCTTTTTGTAGATGACCTAATATATGTTGGTAACTCTCAAAAGTTTATTGATGAGTTTAGAAGTCATATGGTATAAGAGTTTGAAATGACTGATTTGAATTTGATGAATTATTTTTTGGGGCTTGAAATAACACAAGGGGAGAAAGGAATTTTTGCGTCGCAAAAGAAATATATATATCTAACTTGCTAAACAAATTTGGACTAAAGGATTGTAATCCAGTGACAAATTCACTTGGAACCAATATGAAGTTTTCAGTTGAAGACGGTGCAGAAAAAGTTGACCCTAATGTGTATAGGAGTTTGATTGAGAGCTTATTATATGTGGTTCATACTAGACAGGACATTATGTTCGCAACGAGCCTTTTGTCAAGATTTATGGAATATCCCAGCAAGATTCACATGGGCGCAGCGAAGTGGACATTGAGATATAGTTCAAGCTTGGTTCGAGTACAGTGTGTTGGTCCTCAAAAAAGCAACACACAACGACATTGTCATCTTCTGAGGCCGAGTATGTTGCACTCACCGGTGCAGCATGTCAAGCAATCTGGTTGCGGCGGATTCTATGTGATTTGCATTAGAAGCAATCAGATCTGACGATCATCTATTGTGACAACCAATCGGCGATTCCAATAGCAAAAGATCCGATGCACTACAGCTGCACCAAGCACATTGAGATCTGTCACCACTTCATTCGAGATCAAGTGGCAAACGACAATATCCAGATGGTACATGTTTCCACTCAAAACCAGCTTTCGCATATTTTCACCAAACCATTATCATTGGAGAAATTTATTTGGTGTCGTGAAGTTCTTGGCGTCACAAGATTTGATCTTACGGGGGCGTGTTGAAGATAAGATCAAATTGTTAGTTAGTTTTTTAGTTAGATTTGTTATGAGGAATTTTGTTAATCAGTTTAGATTTTTTACTAAAGTTTGGATATTAATGTGGAGAATAATCAGTAGATTTGCGTGTATATACTAAAGTGGAAGTCTGACGTGTTAGAGACTTTTAATAAGTTCAAAACTCTTATGGAGAATACGAAGGGTTTAAAGATTAAGTGTCTACATTCAGATAAAGAAATGGAGTGTTTTTAGAAGAATTTGACGAGTTTTGTATTAAGCATGGAATTAAGCAGCACCTCACGATACTCGATACACTGCATCAAAACAATGTAATGGAGAGGTTAAACAGAACACTCATAGAGAGGGCTTGGAGCATCTTGAGTGCTTCAAAACTCGACAAGAGATTTTAGACGGAAGCTATGAGCACTGCTTGTTATTTGATCAATCGAGCGTCAATAAAATCACTTGATTTGAAAATTCTCGAAAAAGTCTGGAGTAGCAAGCCTGGTGAATACTACTATCTTCATATCTTTGGATATAACGCTTATGCGTGGATACCAAACTAGAAAAAATCAAAATTGGATAAGAACTCTCGTAGATGCATATTTCTTGGCTACGCAAAAGATGTTAAGAGGTATCGATTGTGGAAATCTATTACCCACAAGATTGTCGTAAGCCTTGACATTGTCCTAAACGAAGGATCCTTTCAAGGCACTAAGAAAAAGTAAGACAATGATGCCAGGATTCCAATTGAGCCTTTTGAAGCACGCGATGAGGTGCATGTTGAGCAAACACAGCAAGACGATGAGGCGGTTGATGATGGACCGTACTTGGAGCCTTCGTAATAATCCAAAGATACAAATTCATCAGTGAAGCCACTAGTGGATTCCGGGCATCATACAAAAGTTACTAGATCACTTGTGAGATGTAATGACTATATTACTTTATTTATTCTTTCTGATAATCACGTTAGTGTATATATTGCTTTAGTGGAGGAAGATGAGTTGACTTTATATGAGGAGGCTTGTGCGTCGATCGATGTCAAAAAATGGCAATGCACAATGGAGGATAAGACAAAATCACTTCGAAAGAATAAGACTTGAGAACTTATTGATTTGCCGAAGGGAAGGAAGATGATTTGGATGTCGTGCGCTGGGTGTTTAAGGTAAAAAAGATGCATATGAGAATTTGGAGAGTTTCAAAGCGAAGTTGGTGTTAAAGGGGATATATTCAGAAGCTGGAGATTGATCTCGATGATATCTTCTCACCAATGGTTTATTCTACTATTATTTGGGTCGTTTTGGTGATCGCAAAGGTCAGGATTTTAGAGCTCGAATAGATGGATGTGAAACAACTTTCTTACATAGTGACCTGAAAGAGGAGTTATATATTTCACAACTAGAAGGTTTTATCAAAAAAGATAAGGAGCATTTGGTTTGTCAGTTGAACAAAATATTATACAGCTTGAAACAGGAGTAAAGGTGCCGGTATAAGCGAGTTAATTCCTTTATTGAGAGTTTAGAATTTGATAGGCTTGAAATGGATCATTGTGCATATTTCTGCAAATATGATGACGACAGCTTTTATATTTTGCTATTGTATGTCGACGACGTGGTAGTCACGAAAAATAGCAAGAGTCAAATATCTACCCTGAAGACCAAGTTGGCCAGAGTGTTCAATATGAAGGACCTTGGAGTCGTAAATCAAATACTCAAGATGAAGGTATTATGAGCGTGAAAGAATAGAAAGATTTGGCTTTCACGAAAGGATTATGTGCAAAAGATTTTGCGGCGCTTCAATATACAAAATGCAAAGCCAGTTTCTACGCTGTTTTCTATTCATTTAAAATTGCTGATCGAGCAATCACTCGATGCGGAAGTAAAAAGGCCTACATAACTCGGGTACCATATTCATTAGCAGATGGAACCTTATGTTTGGCATGGTGTGCATAGGACCTGATATTACTCAAGCAATAGGAGCCGTGAGTTAGTATATAGTGAATCCAGGTTGTGAGCATTGGAATACAGTGAAATGGATCATCAAGTATTTGAGAAACAATGACAATTTCTCACTCTATTATGGTTCTGCAGATTTGGAGTGCGTTGGATATGCAGATGCAAATTTTGCTGGAGATAGAGATAGAAGAAAGTCTACCACAGGTTATGTTTTCTTCATGGGCGGTGACGCTATTAGCTGAGAGTCGAAGCTTCAATCGATAGTCCATTTGTCGACGACAGAGGCAGAGTACATAGTTGTGGCTCTTGCTTATAAGGAGCCTATTTGTTTAAAATGGCTTATAGAAAAATTGAATGTGAAGCAAGATATAATAGGAGTGATTTCTGATAGTCAAAGTGCAATACACTTAGCGGAGAATCCGATGTTTCACTCTCGGACAAAGTACATTGATATTCGCTATCACTTTATGAGAGATATGACAGATGAAGGTCCTATTTCGCTGTTGAAGATTCCTACTAATGTGAATCCAGTGGATATTTTGATGAAGTCGATAACCTGAGAAAAGTTCAATATAGCATGGTTTTTCTGTCTTGGATCTATCTGAGGAGAGTAGAAGTTTGGTAAACTTCAAATTTGTCATTTTATAGTCAGCACATGCTTTCTAGTGGGAGAATTGTCAGATTATTTGAAGCCATGTTCGGAGTCGATATTATAGTGAAGAAGTCAAGTATTTGAGGATTCTAAATATTGAGTATCAGAACTTGAAATTTGAGTACTGATACTAATTAGGACTATCTGAGGAGTTCTTCAAGAGCTCCTTAGAATCTAAAGTTGTGAAAAACTATTTTTTTTATTGTGTACCTATATGCGATTTTAAGTATCAATACTAAAGTTCTTAAAAGGTTTCAAAACTGGTACTGCAAGCTGAGTACCAATACTAAACTCCGCAACATGCTCCATATGTTGGATTTGACTCAAATTTGATTTAATCTTGTTCCTACAGATTAAGGATGATCCAGAACACTTTGGATAGGACTTTTAAGAGGAGATATATGTCTAGAAATGAATTGGAGACTTAGATGGATGGTGGAGATTGTTTTTTACTAGAATTAGGGTTGTAGAATTATAAACTCTTGTAGTTCCTATTTTAAAGTTTAGAGAGCTTCATTGTATACACCTTTGTAAGCAGAAAATGTGGAGAGCTCCTGAGAGAAAGTTTCTTATAATCCAATCTGCTCGTACTTTTGTGCTGTGGATTAATCAAAGAAGGCATTGAGGTTGTCTTGCCCAAGGATGTAGGTCGATACATTATTGGTTGAACCATATAAATCCTGTATTCTTGTATTCTCTTGTTCATTTTGTTACTTTGTTATTCTCATGCTTATTTTCTATAATCAATCTCGTCTATTTTCATCTAGGAAAGATTCTATTGCCTTTGCACTCGTATGCCGTATGGGTTTGAAGTGTCACGCCCCGGGACCCAGCGGAAGCGCGCCCGGCCCGTGCATAGGCCCGCCGTGTACACCAAACAACCACGATGCACACAAAGTGTCTACCAAAAACCAAAAATGAACAAGATAAAGTCCTAACAAGGCTTAAGAGCGAGTAATATAAAATCACTAATGTTCTATCACAAAGAGATCCACAAAATATACAAAGTGTATATACAAATCCAAAAGTCTAACAACATCTCTAAATCAAATATATAATACATCTTTCTACAAGATACAAAAAGAAAGATGATAACGGGTCCATCTAAATAACTCCGTATGGGCTATAGCTAGTCGCTAACCGCTTGCCACGATCCCTAGCCTCTCCTGCCGCGGAAGACTCTGAAATAAAAACCAACAACAAATGAGAGTGAGAACTATTAAACAATAGTTCCCAATGGGTAAGCCACCGAGAGTGGCGAAATACACCACTAGGTCAACTGAGGCATGCTATAAAGGGGTAAGTAAACAACATATATGAAAAGCAAGTAAATTAAACATGTTTAATTTACAGATCATGCCTCTACTAAAAGATTAATTATCTTGTACATGATGTTCTAATTTCATTTATTCAAATATATGGCAATGTAAGTTTACATGTATGTTCATTATATACCGATGTCAATTTACATGCATTGTCACGCCCCGGGACTGGCGGAGGCCCTCCCGGTAGCGTGCCCAGACCCGCCATATGTCTACACATATAAGGCGTCTACAAGAAAAGCGGAAGTAAAAGCAAGAGATGGAACAAATGAAAGAAGTGAAGTAACAAGCAACTAATGATATCAGAGCGAGTAAAGTTCTAACATCTATACTAATAGTAATAGAACATAACTAATACATAAAAGTAAACATAAGTTATACAATATCAGCCTCTAATACAAAAATGGTGGTCTCTAGTACACTGGTAAAACTCTCAACCTCTCCAAAAAAAAGTACAACGAGAGGTAGACCACCTAGCAAGTCGTCCTCGTAGGAGCTAGCTCGAAGCAACTCCCTTCCGGCGGTCCCTGGCCTCACCCTGAGTGGAAGGCTCTGAAAAACATCGAGAAAAAGAGGGCGTGAGAACTATAATTTATAGTTCCCAGTGGGCAATTACTGACCTCAGCTCCTGCTCCACTAGGCCCCAAAAACAAGGGTAAGAAACGTAATAGCAACAAGCAATAAAAAGGAGCATGTAATAAACTGCTGAAAGAGAGAGCATAAGTAAAATGCTATACTACTATATCCCTCATAAGCAAGATGTCAAAATGTTGTACGCCTATTCTATCATAAGGAAAAGTAACCAATGGCAATAGTTTACTGCTACAACCCTTTATTCATACATGATGTATAAGCTCGATCATGGCAACCAAGTACACTGTGATGAAGTAGGTAACTGTCAAGTGTACTACATGTCTCAACCCTAGGCTATGTGCATGCAAATGTAATCCAACTACCAAACCTGTCTAGTAGTGATTGTTCATTCTCAAACCGTGTCGATTTCTATTTCCAATTAGGGACCTACCCAAGGTAGTCTAGCTTGTGCCGCCTAAGTGCCTGTGGTAGCCCAACATCCCTACTCTTGGAATGTGTCTGTCCCACTCGACCCCGTAGGCGTCTCAATACCGCACGAGCGAACAAAAGTCGCATAGGCCAACTCCGGAGTGCCGGCTTGTGGGGAGCGACCCTCACAAGCATGTACGAATGAGCACAAATGGCAAATAAGCAAAGTCACTGTCTCAAGTACTCAATCCTCATGTCTCTAACATGGTATAGTCACTAGCATCCCGAAGATCTAGTTCAAAGTCATAATGTGAAGTCCCAACACACACTTGCTTAGTGCCTCTTTATGACACTTAAGCTCCACAACTGATCATGTTTCGATTAAGACATTAACATTAACGCTCGCTATGCCCCGGGCCCCAATGCCTCTTCATGACATTGGCCCAATTTCACATATCCTTTAAGTCTCTAAACCTCTCTAGGCATCCAAAAATCCCTAATGTCATAACTGGTATATAGTTTGAATGCATGAAAGCAAGGTTCGTTTTCATAATAGGGATTGTAATTTCAAGTCTCAACTAGAATGCTAGGCCACACATACATGCTCTCTACTATATAGAGGTCCCAAAATTTACTACACATAACCTATGCATGTTAAGCATTCTAAAATTCATAATAAATACATTTAACATGAAAATGCAAGAATTCCAACTTTACAAAATATTTAACACCAAATATGAGCATTTCTCATATTGTATGCTAGGCCAAACCCACCGAACCGTCGCGTGCTCCTTCGATTCGTCGAACGGAGTTGTCCACGAGCCTCAAGATACCCTAAAAGAGATCAGCGAAGAGATACGAGAGTATTACGACCAACCATAAGATCGAACATCAATCTAGAAGCAAAAAGGGCCAAAATTCGCCTCAAGAGAAGAAATCTCTTCTAAAGCTCCAAAAGAGAGCTAGAACCCTTCCAAACCAAGCCTAAGGAAGGTTCTAAACCAATCAATCTAGCCCCAAAAGCCCTAAATCAAAAATGCCGAAAAATAAGCCCTATCATCAAATTCTAGTGTGCCGTTGTCATCTCCAACAAATCAACAAAACAGAATCTATTGTATGGAGGGAAATATGAGGATCTAACCCTTGAAGCTTCAAATCAAGCCAAAATGCCCTAGGGTTGAAATTTGGTCCACCACCAAGCTCCAAAGGCAAGCTCCAATCCACCAAGAGGGAGAAGAAAGGGTGAAGATGAAGCTCCCAATCCTCTACAAGCTCTTCTTCTTCTTCCTTCTCCTTTCTCTCCCACTCTCTCTCTCTCTAGAAGCAAAAGAAATGGTGAAGTGAGGAAGAGGAGAAGGAGAAGTGGCCATATAAGCCTTCTCTTGTAACAAAATCCTGTGAGACCCCTCAAAAATCCATTATTGCAACAGCCCGGTCTGGGCAGTTTTCGCCCAGAGGGACCGGTCTCTCCCCAGCAGGGACCGGTCTCTCGCTGCGAACCCGAAAAACCAGCGTTCGGGAACCGGTCTCTCCCTGCGCGGGACCGGTCTCTCACTGCGATGACGCGTTCGGGAACCGGTCTCGCCTGCCAGGGACTGGTTGCCTCAGGCTGCCTCAACACTGCTCACTGAGGGGACCGGTCTCTCCTTGCAGGGACCGGTCCCCGAGAGTAAAAACTCTCAGGACTTGTCCAAAGTTCCAGTTTTCGAACTTTTCGGGTCGGGGAACATTCTACAACCCTCCACCAAGTGTGGAAAAGCTCGTAATACACCCAAACACTCGAACCTCGCAATTTGCAAAGGTCCAGTGTGTTACATGCATATTCAGTATGTCCATAATACTACAAAGAGTAAAGTATGCTTTTCTTTACGATTCTAGTCATATATTTATAATAATCCATATAAGTGTAGGTTTACTACCATTAAAGTTGTCAATGTCAATGTCTCACAAAATGTCCAACTACTATGAATGCGTCAAGTAGTAACATAAGGTAGCAAACCACAAGTATGAACATCTACTATGTATGCATCAACTATGATGATGTACAATGTCAAGTTAAGTCTTAATACCTAATTTCCAAGGGATTTACACGTGGTAATGTCCCGGTTCGTGCCGTGCCTTAGTGGTCCCGTGGGGGTCATCATTTTTCCTGCAAGAAAAGAGACTCTGCCCACGGCATCCCACTTCGGCGCCCAATTCTGCACGGACGATCTATCGTCGCAAGGCTAACTCCAGAGTGCCGGCTTGTAAGGAGCGACCCTCACAAGTATGTGCGAATGAGCACAAGGGCAAGCGAGCGTGATCATAGCATAAGGTCCACAATTTCGGATACTCGATCATCATGTCTAAAATATGAAATTTTCACACATCGACTCGACGGTAAGGTACTAGATCATTCATATCATGTCTTGTCTTGTTTACAACTACTTGGGTGGTATGTCCCTACCAACACATATAATGCCTAAAGCATGCATAGTCCGTATGTCATTATCCTACCTAGGATAGTTCACTATTTTATTCAAAACTCCAACAAGGTTCATGACATGCAATTTCAATAATTGTCAAGAGAAACATTACAAGTGCCATATGCAAGAGGATCATGAAATGTCCATAAGTACCACAATGCATGTTATGCGCATGTCTTTCTACTAACATTCCCACTACCTGGAGTAAAAATATTATGATGCAAATAATTAATTCCACTAGTATCATATGCAATCATCTCTATTAGGGTTCGCCCAAAAGGCTTAGTACTCTCTTTTTCTCATATCTAAAATATGGAATATAACTATCGATCCCTAAATCGAATGTAATGTCACAATGGTAAATACTAGTTGTTCTACTAGATTAAATGCACCAAGTTACCATATCACATGTCAAGTTCTAGTTGTCCAGCTAGGTTAATTGCTCCAAACTTGCTTTCATGATAACTTTACTTGTACTATGTCACAATGTTACATTTACCTTGTCTACACAAGAATATTGTTCATATATAAGTCAACCACTTATCTAACCCATGCACTAGGTACCCTCAAGAAAATATACCTTCATTCATACTCTAACATGTTTCCTATGGTTGCATAAGATAGAAATCATCAAGAAGTGTCATTTAGTGCCCAAGTCCACATGTATGCCTCTACTACATAGAGCATAAATTCTACTACACATAAACATGTATGTCTTATGTTTTTATAAATTCTAGCATGTCATATTGAGCATGAATAAGTATCTAATTATGTCTTAAAACCATAAGGAAGACATAGGAAAAGTTTACCTATGTCGGTGAGGTCAAATCCACCAGATGCTCTTCGAACCCTTTCGTTCCTTCGAACGAAGTTGTCTACCAAGCTCCTAGCACCCTGAAAGAATTTCTAAGAGAGTTAGGGGTAACGAACGAACACCCCTCAAGCTCAACTTTAACAAACCCAAGAAGAGGTTAAAACATACCTTTGATCAAGCGACAATTGTCCAAAGCTCAAATCAACCCAAAGGATCTTCAAATCCAACCTAAAGGAGAGTTCTACCCTCATCAATTAGGTTCCAAAAGCTTCAAATCAAGAAACCCCAAAATAAACCCTAGTTTTTCCAAAACTAGATTTTCATCTCTAAATCTTGCAAAAATCACAATTATAAGTTGCAAGAAGAGTACTAACCTTCAAGAAAGCTCCAAATCAAGCTATCTTGAGCTAGGGTTGAAGATAAGTCCTCCAAGAAGCTCATTTCTTCTCATCCAAGCTTCCTCCAAGGTCCACAAACTTGTCACCATGAAAAGGAAGGAGAAGAAAAGATCAAATCTCAAATTAAAAGAAGTTTGAAAGAAAAATCTAGAGAGAGAAAGGGAGAAAACCCTACCTTTGCTCCTCTCTCAGCTCAGCACAAAGGGGTGCTTTGGAGGAGAAAGGGGTATTATATAACATGTTGTAACAATCCCCAAAAGCCCCTCCAAACACCAAAAATTGCAAACTGCACGAACTGCAATTTTTGCACTGCGTACAGATATGCGGGCAAGAGTACCGGTACTAGGTCAACAAAACTGCCAAATCCGAGCCTTTGCCAAGCGAACAACGCGCAGGGTACCGGTACCCGCGCGACGCAATACCGGTACTAGGCCCCAGTACCGGTACTCAGGCGATGCAGTACCGGTACTCTGCCTTGCAGAGCTCAAACCCGAGAGCAGTTTCTCTCAGTTACGCAGGGGAGTTCCGGTACTCTTTCTCTGGTACCGATACTCAGCACCCCAAAACCTACAGTTTGGAGGTTTTGGTGCTAAGTACCCATCCTCGCTCCTCGGGATGCGAGTCAATAGGCCGGAACACAGTCAACGACCCTCAAACACAGCAGAAATAGTACCAAATACTATTCGAACCCTAGAACCTTATAATTTGCTAAAGTTCAGGGTGTTACATAAAGTGTATTCTGTAACCCCTCGACTAATCTGTTCATGGAAGAAGGAATCAAGAAAGCTAACTTGAAAAAAGCCTTCGATAAAATAAAATGGCCCTTCCTTCATGAAGTCGCATGCTGGTTAGGTTTTAGGAAGAATGGTGGTGTTTTTTTACTAGAATTAGTGTTGTAGAATTATAAACTCCTGCAGTTCCTATTTTAGAGTTTTGAGAGCTTCATTGTATACACCTTTGTTGATAGAAAATGTGGAAAGCTCCTGAGAGAAAGTTTCTTATAATCCAATCTACTCCTTGTACTTTTGTGCTGTAGATTAATGAAAGAAGGCATTGAGGTTGTCTTCCCTAAGGATGTAGGTTGATACATTATTGGTTGAACTATATAAATCCTGTATTCTTGTATTCTCTTGTTCATTTTGTTACTTTGTTATTCTCGTGCTTTTTTTCTATAATCAATCTCTTCTATTTTCATCTAGGAAAGATCCTATTGCCGTTGCACTCGTATGCCGTGTGGGTTTGAAGTGTATCCTGTAACCCCTCGACTAATCTCTTCATAGAATAAGGAATCAAGAAAACTAACTTGAAAAAAGCCTACAATAAAATAAAATGGCCCTTCCTTTATGAAGTTGCATGCTGGTTAGGTTTTGGGAAGAAATGGTGGTGGTGGATTCAACAATGCGTGACGAATGCCAAAGTTTCAATATTAGTTAATGGAATACAGACTAGGTAGGTTAGGACTAATAGATTCTTAAGGCAAATAGACCCACTATTCCTTTACCTCTTTCTAATGATGGCCGAGAGACTAACAGAACAGGTAAGATGCAGCAACAACATTAAATGTTTAGGTCCAACTATGAGATGTTAAATCTCCCTCATTCAGTACGTTGATAACACGATCTTATTTTATGAGGTGAAGAAAAAAAAATAAAAAATCTAAAATTTATTTGGAACATTTTTGGATCAGCCTCTGATCTGAAAATCAACAAAAAAAATCTAGAATTTACATATGAAAAAAGAACCATAGAGGGGAAGAATTGGTGCGCATCATCTCTTGCAAATTTGGAAACCTGCCTCTTCATTTTCTCCTTAACCACTCTCTAACAAGCAACTAAGATTATCAACAAAATAGATAGAAGAATTGGGAGATGGCATTAAACTATATCCCAAGGAGAGCAACTTATATTAGTTAGCGCTATTCTTACTAGCCTTTCGCTCTATACCAAAAAGCAAAAATTCATACAACCATTAATGCAAATGAAGCTTTTCATTTGCTTAACATACTTAACTATCTTCGAAGCCTCCAAATAGGCAATACGATGGAATGCAGTACTCAGACAGTCTTTTTCTTGAAAAAGTTGCCCTAAGAATGGCAAGAGGGCATGTCTTGTAAGTTGGAATAAGTTTGTAAGAAGAAAAGGAATGGTGGTCTAAGGATCAAGGACTTAAGTCCATGAACCTATCGCTGCTAACAAAATAGCGATGACAATTTTTCATAGACCTTGATTCACGTTGAAAATAGCTAGTTCGGGAACTATTACAAAATGAAAAAGCCATCATTAGAAGGAACCTCATTCAAATCATACTCTTAGTAGTGGAGGAATGTCTTGCATTGCTAACACATTTTCAAATACAAAATTTTCTTACAATTTGGAAGAAAACTAAATCATTGCCATATAGAAGGATATCTATACGAGAAATCGCCCTTTGTACTTACCCAAAATCTTTGACAGAATGATTCGTCGGAGAAGGAAAGCAATGTCGCAGCGCCTCCCTGATGGATATTTAAAACCAGATGAAAGAGAAAGAAAAGAACATAATATTTTTATGTGGAAGAGTCTGTATATTAATTCTCTCTCAAACTAGAATATTTATAAGAGTTAGTAGGGCCCCTATTTATAGCCTTCCGGCTTACAAGAAGATAAGAACAAAATATTTTAAAAATAATAGCTCTATTCTTATTCTAACCGAAATAGTTGAAACCACCTCGATCTTATCCTAACTGAATTAGTTGGAACCGTCTCGATTCATAACTTAACCGAATTAGTTGGAACCACCTCGATCCATATCTTAACCGAATTAGTTGGAACGGCCTCCGCCTTATCTGCAATGATTGAGACTTATCCGGATGGTTTGATCTTCCGGAATCGTGGCTCCCTAATTTTGACAGGAACCAGAACCTGCTGGATCAAGTGCAAGTGAGGAAACTGAGTTTTCCCGGTTTTCCTTGTGATCCACTTAGCGGCACTTGGCTTTTGACCTTTCCATCCAATATGGAAGGATTCACGTTCACTTTTGCGTGTCGTCATGACCTTGCGTTCTAGGATAGTATCCTCAGTTAGCCACTCTTCGCGTTCTACCATGAGATCTTCCACAGATGGCAGTACTTCTCCGGGCTCATCGTCCAGCATTGATGGTTTGAAGGACTTTAGGTTTTCGACATTGACGACCGAATACATCCTTATGTTTGCGGGCAACTCCAATTGATAAGGATTCTCACCAATTTTGCTTTGAATCTTGAAAGGACCATAACATATTGGTTTAAGTTTCTTACCCTCGCCTTTCAAGCGCTCCTTATTGAGGTGGAGCCAGATGAGATCACCCTCTCGAAAGTCGCCTTTCACTCGATGTCGATCATATTGTTCTTTGTACTTCTGTTGAGATTTTTGTAATTGTCGCTCCACCTCGCTATGCACTTTCTCAATATTCTCCAAGAAATGTTGTCTTTGCCATTTTATTTTCCTCCTTGGTGGTCTGCGATTGGTCGACCGTGAATGCCAAGTCGAATGGGCTTGGTGGTAAATAACCCAAGCACACATCAAAAGGAGTCTTACCAGTGGAACTGTGTATAACTCGATTGAACACGAACTGCAAGTATGGAAGGCTTTGATCCTAAGTCTTGGGATGTCGAGCGTTATATCCTCACAGCAAATGTACAATTGTCCGATTGAGCACTTCTGTTTGATCATCGGTTTGAGGGTGAAAGTCGTGCTCCGTTCTAGCTTTGTATCCATCATGGACCACAAAGACCGCCAAAAGTTGTTTAGAAAACGGTTGTCACGGTCAGACACAATCGAGGTTGGTAGTCCAAAATGTGTCCAAACGTGTTGGAAGAATAGCCGCGCAGTTTCCTCGCCGGTGATTATCTTCTCGCACGACACAAATACTATCATCTTGGAGAATCGATCGACCACCACATAAAGGTAGTCGTGTCCTCGTCGGGTCCTCGGGAGGCCTCCTAAGAAGTCCATGGAGATACTTTCCCAAGGATGAGTCGGCACCGGAAAAGGGGTATAGAGGCCCACCTTTCGATTTGCGGGCTTAGATGTACAGCACAGGACACATCCCTTCACAAATTACGCCACATCGTTTTGCATGTGAGGCCAATAGACGTAGCGCTGGAGATTCTGCAAGGTTTTGTTCACCCTGAAGTGACCCGCCACCTTCGAGGTATGGATTTCTCGGATCCATTGTACTCGATTGTCATCTTTTGGTACACATAGCAGTGCACCCTTTGTACAGTAGACCGCCTTGTAAGACAAACTTAGTAAGTTGTCTTGCTTCGATGTTAGCCAGTGCTCCTTGAAAATCTGAGTCTTCTGCATGTAAGCTTGCATACTCTTGAAAATTCGGCTCAACTTGCATAAATATCGACAAGCAAAGTGCTGCCACTGGTGGTCGTGATAGCATATCACCCAGTTTGTTGTGAGCGCCTTTCTTATACTTGATCACCAGATTGAACTGCTGCAAGTACGTCATCCATTTCATGTGACGCGCCTGTTGCAATTTTGATTGCGTTTGGAGGTACTGAATCGAACGGTGGTCTGTATGCACCACTGTCTCTTTTCCTAGGAGATAGACCCGCTAATGCTTCACCGCCTAATGTAGTGCCAAGTGTTCTTTGTCATAGGTCGAGTAGTTCTTTTGAGCTCCCTGAAACATCTCGGAGTAATATGCAATTGGCTGCCCATCTTGCATCAAGACAGCCCCCATGGCGTATCTCAACACATCCGCTTCCAACTCAAAGGGTCGTTGCAGATTTGGTAGCGCAAGAACAGGCGCCTCGCATATCTTTCGTTGCAAAAGTCAGAACGTGTCCTCATATTTCGAACTCCATTCGAACTTTTGGTTGGCCTTCGTTAGTGTATGTAGAGGGGCAGTAAGGACATAAAATTGTCGAATAAACTTCCGAACATATTGGCAAGCGCCTATGAAGCTCCGCACCTCCTTTATATTTTTGGGCCTAGGCCACTCCTTAATAGCCCTGACCTTGTTGGGGTCGATCTGAAGCTCGCCGCCGCCCACCACAAACTTGAGATATACTAGGCTTTGCTTACCATACTCACACTTTTTAGGGTTTAAGCGGAGTTGGTGTTCCTCGAGCAGCATGAAGACCTTCTTGACATGCGCCAAATGCTCCTCCCATGATTGACTGTAGATGAGGATGTCGTCGAGGTAGACGACCACGAAGTTATCAAGGAAGGGGCGTAGAACATCGTTCATCAGTCGCATAAAAATAGCCAGTGCATTGCAAAGGCCGAATGACATGACGAGCCATTCAAACAAGCCTTGTTAAGTCTTGATCGCAGTCTTCCAGGTGTCATCCTCTCGGATCCGGACTTGATGATAGTCGGACTTCAGGTCCAGTTTGGTGAAGTAGCGAGCGTGCTTCAGTTGGTCCAAGAGATCATCGATCCACAGTAAGGTGTACCAATTCTTGATGGTGATTTTGTTGAGGGTGCAGTAATATATCGATACACATTTGCCACCCGCCGTCTTTCTTTGGCACCAACACGATCGGGGAGCCACAAGGGGAGCTGCTCGGTTTGATAGCACCACTCTCGAGTAAGTCAGTCACCTGTCACTTTATCTCCTCATTCTCCACCACCGAATTTCGGTACATGCCAAGATTCGGTAACGGAGCATCGCTAATTAATTGGATCTCATATTCCACGGCTCGCTTTAGTGGCAGTCCCCGTACTTCTTGAAATAAATCTTGATGCTCGTCGATCAGTTTGGCTACATCATCAGTATTTTTCTTGCATGCTAGGCTTAATATCTTGCTGTTTGCCTCTTCAGCTATAACTGGCCGAACGACCAGTAAGGCAAACTTTTGACAGACATTGATCATCCTCTTGGCCTGGCAAGCGGTTACCAGATCTACAATTGTTGATAATGGCTCTGTAGTGAACAAAAATTTTTGTCCATCCTTAACAAATTGGTATTGCTGAGGACGACGGAAGAAGATAGCATCACGGTCCCATAGGTAGGGACTGCCGGAGATGAGGTTGTAAATGTTCAACGACACAACCTCGCACAGCATTTCGTCGATGTAGACGCCGGTCACCGCAAACTTCACCTTATACTGTCGATCGATCTTCATCTCGATATTGCTGTTAATCCACACTAATGGATATGGGTGTAGGTGTGGGTGTGGTGTAGTCGACAAACCCAACTTTTGAACTAGGTTCTCTGAAATCAAGTTCTTTTGGTTGTCGGGATTGATAATGGCATCGATCACCTCATTTTTGACTTGAACTCGAAAAGTGAACAACTCTTCTCTCTTATTAGTCGGATTTGACGGGCATAGGCTTGTTTCCTTTGGCATAGCCATAAGAGACAAGCTAGTATCCGCTTTATCAATCCGTCCGATTAAGGTAGGAGCATCACTTGTCGATCCTGCCGATGTCGTTGCTGTTGTCATTGTGCGTTTACCACGATCGTCCTTCTTCTTTGGTCTCATCTCTGGATGGAGCTTCCAGCATCGATCCTTGACATGCCCTGTGACTTTACAATGATCATAGTACAAATCAGGATCAGAGGACCCCTTCCTTTTAGAGCCCTTCTTTTTGAACTTTTTCGAGCCCTCAATAGACTGTCTGGATGGCTTCTCCCCGCGAGATAGTTTGTTCTTTCATTCAATCGCCATGGATGTTTGGCTCGCCGAGGCGATATCACGAACACCGAAAAGACGAAGCTTATCATTGATGCGCTCCTGTAGGCCCGCGGTGTATTTACGAAAAATCTGTAGTTCGTCGAGGGAGATGCCAAGTACCAAGGCTTGGCGCCGAAAGTCAGTGGTGTAGTCCTGCATTGTCTGGTCACGTCTTTGGCGCAGGACATGCCAGCGCTTCCATCGCTCTTCTTCATACCCATAGGGTAGAACTCCTGGCGAATCGGTCGTTTAAACTGACTCCAGTTGAACTCCTCGTTGGCGGTAGTTTGGAGAGTGGCCTTCCACCAAGTCAAAGCATGACCTACAAGTTTTAGTTTTGCGAAAGTTACCTTTTTCGCGTTGCTATAGTTGTAGAGGTCGAAGTACGTCTCCAGTTGGTCAAGCCAGGCATCCAGCTTTTCAGCGTCGACAACACCGTTGTAGTTGGGGATCTTGATTTTGGCCTTAACCTTAAATGGTTTCGACCTTCCTTTTGCAACCGACGGAGCTATGCTTTCGTCATCATCGAAGTCGTCGTCTTCTCGCACACCCGAGGTATCCTCGGCAGCGACCTTCATCGGCGTCACACTCGCCTTTGCAGGAGGAGTTTCTGCGAGCCGACCGCTCTTCTCCACCGGCATTGCCGATGGTGCTGCAGATTGGGTCTTAATCCAATCTAAAACGGTCTTCATGTCGTCAGACAACGCGGCGACCTTGGCGGCAAGGTCGGATGGCGTCGCTATTTGCTCGTCTGTAGACATAGTAGATGCGCTCTTCGTTTTCCTCGTTGGTGGCTTGCGGAAGATGTAGAGGACGGAGAGTTGTTTGCCGGTAGCTTTGTAGACACTTCTGGTTCGTACCATACACCAGCGTCAGAGGCTCTGATACCACCTAATCCGTCGGAGGAGAAAAGCATTGTGCAGCGCCTCCCGGATGGATATATGGAACCAGATTAAAGAGAAAGAAAAGAACACAATACTTTTATGTGAAAGAGTCTGTATATTAATTCTCTCTAAAACTGGAATGATTTACAAGAGCCAGTAGAGCCCCTGTTTATAGCCTTCCGGCTTACAAGAAGATAAGAACAAAATATTTTGTAAATAACAACTTTATTCTTATTAAAATTGAAACCACCTCGATCTTATCCTAACCGAATTAGTTGGAACCGTCTCGATTCATATCTTAACCGAATTAGTTGGAATGGCTTAGTTGGAACCGTCTCGATTCATATCTTAACCGAATTAGTTGGAACCATCTCGATCCATATCTTAACCGAATTAGTTGGAATGGCCTTTGCCTTATTCGCAACGATTAAGATTTATCCGGATGGTTTGATCGTCCCGGATCAAAAAATGCACGATAAGTGTACCACAGTCTGAAAATGCTAGGGCCGAAGGGTTGGAGGTAGGGTATTATTCTTAGTGGGGTAGACATAATAAATAATCTAGAAGGCAAGAACATGGCAAATCAGCTGAAATGCCTTCTCATGAGCATTAGACTAAACAAAATGTCAGACACACTCTGCTGGGAATGAATTGCTGCTAGGAACTTCACATTCAAATCACTGTACGACTTTCTCATGTAATGGGGCATTAGAGTTCTACTCAACATCTGCATCTAGAGGCTCGAAGTCCATATAAAAGTGAAGATCTTCATTTGGCTGATTCTCAAAAAAAAAAAAAAAAAACTTACAGTAGACAACCTTAGTACAAGGGGTGGATAAGCAAATAATACTGCATTTTCTCACAAGAGAACTTAAAACAATTGATCATCCACTCCTTTACTATATCCATGTTCGGTTCATGTTGACACTCTACGTATCTGAATCACAAATGCCCCACAGCAGAGAAAACGTAAGAGAGACTTGGGATAAACTGTTTAGGCAAAACTACACCCGTAAAAGGAACCAATATCTTACCACAGTCTCAACCATTCGGTGAGCAACTTGGCTTGTAAGGAGCATTACTATCTTCACGAACAAAAACACGAAACAATCTTAGATTCTCAACTAGTTTTTTATTTTATTGCATGTGTTATTCAAACATGAAATAAATACATAGAAGTGGATTTTCATTAAACATAAGTACATATAAGGACCTTTTGTGGGCTCCACTGTCACGCCCCGCAACCGCCAATTTAGTCGGTTTGGGCACGCTCACAGACCGCCGAACAAATAGAGTTTCCCCTGTACTGCCCAAGGCTCGACAACATCATGTACATCTAGTTTTTCCTAGGTAAAAAATAAATAACATACATGATTTGCACGAGGAAAATAACAAGAGTAAGAGAGAAATTTAACTAAACTATTACATCCATTAATTTACTTAACCACTTACAAATCCCCAAATTACAACCATTGTTTCATACATAGATTTCCTCACTACATGTTCTCTCCAAAAAATAAAACATGTCTCTCTCATAAGTAGGTATATGGTGTACTAATGCACGGGAGGTCACTACCTAGGGCACTATACCCTTGCCATGATCCTCGGCCGCACTGTTAGGACTGGGATCTGCAAAACAGGGGGTGAGAACTAAAAGAAGTTCCCAGTGGATTCGGCCGCTGACCCCGCGATTTTCCGACTAGGTCTAAGTAGGCATAAGTAGAAGGAAATACAAGAATGATAAATGCTAACATGCTACTATGCCTCAACAATAAGATATGATGAATAAGAAACCATTATGCTCATGATGCATGTCTTTCATATGCTTGTAACCCAATCATACCGGCTAACCCAAAGGTTAAGCCCAACTCACAACCAATCCCACAGATGAGAAGACACCCAGCTACGCTCACCGGGGACTGTCTGCTGGGTAGATACGTTAACCCAATATGTGACAACTCTGGAGCCCACTACGTAGGTAGAGCGACCACCACCAAGCTGACAGACGCTATGTGAGTACAATCCAATCCTCCAGCTGGAGGATACCCTACCAACTAAGGGCAACAATACTTGGGGATCCAACCACCCCTAACATCTAATGTCATGAGTGCTATCAACATCACTAATCTAATTGTCACCATTCCATGTCACTATGATGTCTAAGTTCACATCCGGTTCATGGTACTATAGAGATTCCATTGTTCAAGACCCATTCCTTATGCACATACAACTATATTCCATCCGATATTTTCTACATTTATCGTGAAAGTATGCGAGAATTTGAGTGTACGACACATACTACTGTACAATGCATGAATGTATATATATACATATATGGCCAACAATAGTAACATAGATATAGGAAAAAGTCCGATTGTTTCAGATAGCACCACCCACCTCAATTTGATGCTAGGAGGCGAGAAACCAAGTCCCGCGATTTTCCGATACCGTTTTGGCTCGACCCAAGGGTAACGAATAAAAAATGGTGTTTTTCTCCAACGGTACACCGTAGACTCGTAGGAACTTCGCTTTGAGCCTCCCAACGTGTCACGCCTTGCGTCCGCCTATTTAGTCGGTTTGGGCACGCCAACAGACTGCCGAACGGACAGGGTTTTCCCTGTACCGCGGACAAAGTCTCCCCTGTACGTCTAAGGCGTCACAATCATACAATGCGCGAGGTTCCAACCAGGAACAACATTCAACCATAGATTGCATACGGAAGGTATCAAAAACATAAATACAAATATACTATTACAAGCATACATCTCACATTACATTTTACATTCTTGATCCATTTTAGCTTCCAAATATAATCTAGTTTTAGCAAGATTATTACAACATTGTTCTTTTCATTTCTCACATCCCTGAGTAGCCGACTCAGGGTACTGCTATCTCTGGTCTCAGTGGTAGGATGCTAACTACGGAGCTATGCCCTTTCCTCGCGCCGCTGCGCCGCTCGCGGTGAACCTGTAACCCCCAAAAACAACACGGGGGTGAGAACTATTGTTTATAGTTCCCAGTGGGTACGGCCACCCAAGAAAAAAGCTCGACCTACCAAGTCCAAAGGAGACACTGCAAATATGTTAGTCCAACAAATATCTACAGATATATAATTTATGCAACTAACAATTATCATGTTCATGCCTCACAATATGCAATATGCGAATCATGCAACTCATGCAAGTAGATCACTTAATTCTATTCTTTATCATTTGTCATTCTTTATTATCATTCGTTCTTTATTACTAAGCACTCTTTACTACTTGCAATTCTTTAGCATTAGTCGTTCTTTACTCTTAGCCATTCTTTACTATTGCTATACTTTAGCATTAGCCATTCTTTGTTCTTTGTTCTTTGTTCTTTATTCTTTATTTTTTACTAAGGGTACTCACACTTTAGCCATTTTATACACATTTGTCATTCTTTCCTAAGATTATTTTATCTTAGCCAGCTATGCCACTCGATTCGGTCTTGAGTCAATCAACTGCGGATAATCAGTGCTCTGTCAGGCTCGAGGTGAAGGAACTATCACATGCACCTCAGCCACCAATCTACAAACCACATCGCCCAACAGATCGCTCAGAGCAGTGCACACCCGTGGTCAGGGATCTTCCCGGTGAGAGGGGAATATGCCACACGCACCCACGGCCCAAGACCCCCGATAGGGAGGGAAATATGCCACACGCGCCCGCGGCCCAGAATCTTCCATAATCCTATCCTCGAAGTTCTTCCGGTGGGAGGGGAATATGCTACACGCACCCGCGGCCAAGAACTGTCGAGTTCACAAATCCTGGGATTCCGGAATCCACTTTACATAGCTCAAGGGTTGGTCTCACCCTATAATGTCGACCTATCTAAGTCCAAGCCATTACTCAACCTAAGTTTAATACATTAGGTCCAATATCACTAGGTTCATAGCCTAGGTTCCATAACACTAGGTTCCTTGTTCTTTGCTACCTAGGTTCTATAACACTAGGTTCCTTGTTCTTTATTACCTAGGTTCATTTGATTCTAGGTTTAATGCCACTCGTGTCATAACCTAGGTTCTACAATACTAGGTCTCAATGCCACTCATCATTTACTTATGTTCATTGTCACTAGGTTTCATTGCCATTCATTATACTTGTCATCCTAGTTATTCACACTTAGGATTCTTAATTGACATGCCCCTCAATGTTCTTCTTTTCCTAGTTGTCTATACCTAGGATGTAATTTACATGTCCTTGATTTCCAATGTCGAGTTCTCTATCAATCTAGAGTTATCGATCCAAGTTCATGTTTATGTGAATCTAACATCTATCTCATGCATTCTCTTAGCATACATCATGCAAACCAAATTAGCATATGTCCTATACATTCACTTAGCATATACTCTATGCATTCATTTAGCATTTCTTATGCATACCCAATTAGCATATATCTTATGCATTCACTTAGCATAACTTATGCATTCTTTATTAGCATCTATCTCAATCATGCATTCTCATTCATAACTAGCATCTCTATCATGCATTCACATTCATAACTAGCATCTAGCACATGCTACAATATGTCAAGATGCATATACTTTATCGTCCAATGGTAGTCATTATACAACTTAGCATTTACCTCATGCATCATTATTAGCATACATCTTATGCATTCATTGTTATTTATCATACGCATTCATTAGTATTTATCTTATGCATTTACTTAGCATCTACTCATGCATTCATTTAGCATCTACTCATGCATTCATTTAGCATCTACTTATGCATTCCTTTAGTATTTACTAATGCATTCTTTTCTTAACAACTAACTACCATTACATGCTTCATTATTTACTTTGCAATTAACTACCGTTATATGCATCAACAATACAACTATACTCCACTTTGGCGTGGAAGCGACCTAATCGCTTCGGTGAGCACAACCCACCTAATATTGCTCTCCGATTGCTTGTAGTCACTTGCAATCGGTCTCCCGCGGCACACGTGGTCCGGTTCAACCCAAGCTTGTAACTGACCACCAACCGCAAGCCGATCCGCAACCTAGGGTGTTCAAGGTCTCCTCTCTAACCTTGAATTAGAGAATTATGGGGTTAATTGAGATCAAAACCTTCTAATCTCCAAAATCCACGTCCTAACCCTATCCTCTACACATGCTCCAAATACCACAAAATCTCATGGAGAAACATGCTAGAATTATTCTAAGGGCTATTAGAGCACTAAGCATTAAGGATTAAGCCAAATCCCAAAAGCTTATCAAAATGTGAATGCCGAGAGGGAAGCACGCTGCTCAACCGGGCATACGAAGGCCCGATCCGATGTTCTCAACGCGTTCCCAAGCTCGCTCTCCGCCAACGCCACGAATTTGAGAGAGAAATCTAGAAAGAGGAGAGAGATATCTAGAGAGAGAAAGGGAGGGTTTCTCTCTACTCACCATGTGTGCGTGTGTGGTGCTGGTGGTGCTCGGTTGAGGGAGAAGAAGAAGGCAAGCAGCTTCTTATACACAAATAGCCCTTCAAAACACTATTACAACTAGCAGTTTAGTTTTCAAAATCTGATACTTTTCGCCGGAGTCCTTCTGAATGTCTGTTTGCGCTCAAATTTGACAGTCAGACTCGGTTTTACTCAATAAGTACAAAAAAAATTTAATCTTTTAGTTTCGACCACTTTTGATCACCGAAAGCTCTACCGAACTGAAATCTCTAACAGATAGCAGTCGGATTTTATTTCCCACTTTTCGGGCGTCGGAATGACACGAAACTTTAAATCTATCCTCATAAAAATAATTCTGACACATTCTCCAGTTTTCATAATTTTCTGACACTGTGCATTTTCTGCTAAAATATCAGCCCCCTTCTATACAGAAAATTCTAAATCTTCTGTTTCCGTTCCGATTTCAGCATAAATCGTTTCCGACTTATGTTTTATTTCTTTAAGTCCAATAAAAATAGTACCTCACACTATTTTTATTTATTTTTATTTTTATATTAAAATTCGGTACATTACACAACGTGTCAATTTATCATTCAATTAAGAAATTAAGGGATCAATTTCACTATAAACCTCATATCTACAAAAACTCTAATTTCAACCCTAGGGTTTTCCTTAACATGGTGAAGGACCAATCACCATGGAGAAATCATAAATCATTCTAGATTTCTAAACCACAAGAACCCTAAAAATATGAATTCTAGGTCAACCAAAGCAAACCATAGGTTTAAACTTGCTAACCCTTACCTTGGTCACCTCTATACCTCAAGCTCCACCTTGTAGGAGAGCCTCTTCCACTCTACCAAGCTCCAAAATCCTCCCAAACCTCTCCAATCCACCTTGTTGGAGAGCTCCTAGAGAGAGAAGGAGAGGGAGTTGGTCAAGAGAGGAGAAGAAAATGAGTTCTCAGCTTGTGGAGAAGAGAGATGGGTGTGGGGTCTATTTATAGGTTCCCACAATTGCAAATAAGCCCTTCAACAAATTACATTTGCAACCCTTCACACTCTGCACCAAACAACACTGGGTACCGACCGGTACACGGGTTTGGGTACTGGTACTCCCGGGAGCAGACATCCTGAGTAGACCACTGAGTACCGGTACATGGCCCACAGTACTAGTACGCGACCTTCCAGTACCGGTACCACCAACCAAGTACCTCAACCCAAACGTTGGCAATTTATGCACTCTACAAGGTACCGTTACCCGACATCTAGTACCGGTACCAGCCTCTCTAGTGCCGGTACTGCCCCAGTTCAGTACCGGTAGACCAGGCCCCAATCTCAAACCCGAGAGCACCATTTTCTGGCATTTGTATGAGGTACCGATACCAGGTTGCAGTAACGGTACCCAATGCCGAGACTGCAGTTCTCCAAGATTTTGAGTTTGCTTTCGCGCCGAATAATGCTAAAACCACTCAAACACTATCCGAGATCCCTTCTAACGAATCCAAAGCCCTCGGGACCAGATATAGAACATGTCCCATGGCTCACTTTACCAAGCATTGATCCATTTGATCAAGTTGGTACAATAGTCCGGGGAGCCGATACCTTACATCCACTGTATGGTGTTGTGGCATCAATAGATCTTGTAAAGAATAATTATACGCAACAAGCATATCTTCTTTTGTTAAGGGACTATTTGATTTATGTGAAATAACCCCAAATAAAAATTTTGATTCTAAAAGTTATTTTCTGCGCATTTAAATCTCTATAAAAGCTTTTGTTTTTATTTTCTACTCTCCCTCACTAGATAAGGAAAACTCACTCCCTTTTACCACCGCGGCTCATAAGACCATGACCTCTTTTTCTACAGCAGTCCACGATGCCATGATTCCTTCATGGACCATTTCCTTTGTTTCTTTGTTTATTTTTTTGGTGCTTTTTTTTTCTGAACAAACTCATTATAAGATATATATGTATATAATCTCTTATTTTTTATTTCAATATTTATATTTATATAATAATATAGAAATAACGATTATAATATATTTATGAAGAAATTTGCACTTACAAATTTAAACAAACCAAATGAGAAAAGGAAATGCAAATTTTCACCAACTTTTCTAACCAACCAAATAAGCATGATCTGAAAATTAATTTCCACTGTATTCAGTCAAAATGCTAATTAAAGATGCTAAACTCGTTTTGCACCGAAAAAAAAAGAAAAAAATTTCACCGAAAATTTTTCTGATCTATTTTTTACGTAAAACAAACAAGCCTTAAGGGTGGAATAATATTATGGGTTAGTTAGCATTACAAAAATTTGATACTATTTTTTTATTATATCACAGGTTAGTTAGCATTACAACAATTTGAGACTATTTTTTATGTTACCCCTGTTGGAACATTTTTTTTTCTTAATTATCTTATAGTCTTTTTGATAGATAGAAATCCTTTCACAATATCATGATGGTTTGGTAGTATCACAAAGCCATAATTATTCTTTCGCAAAAGAATCATAGTTGTAAAGTCAATAGAGAATTACCGCATTATGTACTAGACTACTAGTTATCAGTTTGTATAGTTTATTCGTGATATAATTATATGCTATGACATTTTATGTTGATGATTGCTGACTTTTTTAGGCATGTTTAAATTTTATCTTGGATAATTTTTATATTTTTGTAAAAATAGATCATGTTTTTAGTTTTATCGTTAGATCCGAATTTTTTCTAAACTGATCAAATTATAATTATTCCCTTTTCAATCGCCTTTCTCTCTCCCATTCGTCTTTCTTCTCTCTCTTCGTCTCCCTCCCCCTTCTCTACCATTCTTTTGTCTCTTCTCCTCTTGATTTCTCTCTCCCCTCCTCCTTCTCCACTAGCTCCATGTCGATGCGGTGTTCCTCTCTGTTACCTCTCTCACACCTCTATTGATGCCAGCAACAGCGATGCGATTTTGGATATACCACAAATAGTAAATGTAAGACTATGATAGAAGGCATGATCCGGGATAGAAATCGTGGTGAGGGCGCCGCAAGATTCAAGGATGATAGGGGGGGTGCATTGGGGTGGAGGAGACAGCTGTAGAGCATGCGGTAGTGGCGGAAAAAGGCGAGGGTTGGGGGGAGGGGGAGCGGACTGGGGTGAGAGGGAAAATATATTTTTCTTCTTCTCGGAAAGCCACTGCATGTCACGGCCGCTATAAGAAAGGCCAAAAAGTAGAGAAGAAAAAAGAAGAAGAAATTGCACTATTTAAGACTAAGTTGCACTATTGGGGATAATTCCATTTAAAAATATTCGAGACTAAGTTGCACCATAGAAATAAAAAATTATACAATTTGAGACTAAATTGTACTGTTTGAGGCTATGCTGCACCATTTGAAACTATTTGAGACTAAGTTCCACTACTAAAAATAGAAACTGCAGTGTTTAAGATTAAGTTACACTGTTTGAGATTAAGTTACATTAGTTATGTAACTTCTAAACAATGTAACTTAGTCTGAAACAGTGCAACTCCTATTTTTTTTTGTAGTGTAGTGACTTAGTTCCAATTTATTTCAAATAGTGCAAACATTGTACTTAGTTTGAAACATGGCAACTTCTTCTTCTTCTTCTTCTTCAACGGCAACCTGTGGTAGGCTTTTCAGGAGGAGAAAAGTGTGTTTTTTCTTTTTCTTTTTCTTTTTCTTTTTCTCTTTTTCGTTTTCTTGTTTCTTCTTCTTTTTCTTCCTTTCCTGTTACAACGGCCCCTTCCTCACCCTCTGTCTTAGCCGCCGCGTTGTCCCAACCCGCTCTCTCTCCTAATCATCCTCAAATTCATGTCACCCTCGTCGTCGTCACTGTCCATGGTCATGTCCTCCACTGCAACTTTATCTTCGCAATCTCTGCCATATTTGAGTTTGCATCATTACTGCTGATGTCGGTGTAGGTGTGGGCGAGGAGAGAAGGACGCGGCGTCAATGTGGGGACGGTGGAGGAGGAGGAGAAAAACGAACGGTAGAAAAAGGAAAAAAAAAAGGAATAAATGTAATTTGGTCAATTTTTTTTTAAAAAATAGGCATAATATGCAAAACTCAAAAAAGTAGTCTATGTTTGCAAAATTGCAAACCGGTGAAATTTTTATGCAAATTGGTCTTTTATCTTTGAGCTCTGTTATTTCTACACCACTAAAATAGTGTGTATATCTTATACCCTTGTTATCCAAGGGCCATTATTTCTTGACTTACCGTATCAACTTTTCTTTTTTCTTTTTTCTTTTTTTTTTTTACTATTACCACCTGAATTTTTTTTAACCCTAAAAAGAAGAGTCGTAAGATCTGTAAAACGTAGAATTTTTCTTTGCTTTTCATGTGAGCTCCTTACATTTTAAGTTTTTCTTTTGGGATGTCTCGGATAATATCTTCCAATTTAATATTAAAAATATTCAATAACTTTTCTAAATTTATATACTTTTAATTATTACAGTGTTATGTACCCTCCCGAATTTCATATGTCATTTTGATGACAGTGGTTCGGTCATGGGACGTCACATCATCCGAAGGGTAAAACTATAAGCTACCGTTTGGTTCGGGGTTAAGGAAAAACTAGTTATTTCAATGATAGTGTTAAGTTTAGGGTTAAGATAGGGTTAGAGTATTTTTGTGTTTGGTTGGGGGTGGGAGTGGGAGTGGGGGTTGGAATTAGTCGAGGATTAAGAAAAATAGTGTTTAGTTGGAGTAGGTGGGATAAGAAGGATAGTGTGTTATTATGAATAGAAAATAGTGTTTGGTTGGGATTTGGTGGGATTAGGTGAGGTTAGCTAACCTACCCTAAATGGGCTATCCCGGAATAGTGTTTAGTTGGAGTATGTATATGAACTTTTCAAGGTTGAATTGCAAATAAAGAGGTGAAATTAAATTTAAGGTACGAATCAAATATTCTTGGATCCACTCAAAAGTATGTACATAATAGGAACTTTAAATATTTTTTTAAAAAAAAACCTAAATCCAAGGCCACAGTTTTGCATCCGTTGCTATTTTAAAAACTTATAAACTAAATAGCCAACGTATCCAGAAACTAAAATCGGATCGGAGGAACCGAAATCGGATTTGATTGCTTGTTTTACTAGCCTGCTTGGATCGTCCTGATTTCGATGCTTCTAAATCTCCAACGTATCTCGGTTTCTCCCACACTTACGCTTTACGTCACGGATCGGATGCGTCGGATATGGATGGAGTGCAAATCGAATACGACGGATGCCAATCGAAAAGGACTACCAAAATCATCTCAGGTAGAAATCCCAGAGAGAAAGAAGAAAGAGATTGAATTAGATCATAATTCTTTTAGATTGAATTAGATCGTATGATACGGAAAAGAAAAATGGACGTATGTATAGAACAACGAAAATTCCTAAATATCCTGAATCTCACAAAGAGATTACGATCAGAATATCCCTAGGGATATCTTATAAATATGTTGCAATGTAAAAAGAGTATTTCAATATTAGCGTTCTAAGAGAGGTAAATCAGAAACTCGAAAATTTTTCAAGATTATATAAGCAATTGCCCCCCTATATATATATACATATATGTGTGTGTCTATATTGTGTATATATGAGAGAGAGAACAAATGCTCCTATTTTAACTTGTGCATTAATATAAAATCAAGGGCAATTGGCTCGGGTGACAAAACTTAATCATCTTCAGTATTTGTCGATATTAGAGGGACATAAGAAAAGTCGCAAGAAACACCGTATATAACTTTAAATTAATCAATTCGATCGGCTTGAATTGATCTTTTTAGCTTTTATTGATCATCCATCTGATTGTGACTGCCTAACAGAAGAATAAAAGTTTCAAAACACTACAATTGGGCGATGTATTACGAACAACTAATTTTGAGTAAAATAAGGATAATTAATTAATTAGAGAAGGTATATAGTAGTAGTACATGTGATAGAACAAACAATTAATAATATTACAATAATAAAAAAAACTAAATATATGCAAGCTTTTAACAGTTTGATACCGATCATTGCAAATTTATTTAATAAATGATGCTTATTATTTCAATCACCGGCTAATTAAATAGTTGATTTTCAACATGCCATGTTGAGTAGCACATGCCTAATATTTAAATATTATGATATGGGCATGATATTGAAAGGAGAACAACTATATATAAATATAATATATTATATAATATATATAATAATATATAATATAATATATAATATAGTATAATAATATATATATATATCCATAATGATCCGGCTATTATGCTATTAATACAACGAAGCACTGTCTAACCTTCAAATTTTTATCGCCGTTAGATTCTACTCTTTTGATCAATTTTCATCGTGATCATACATCCAACCAACCACCCACTCAACACTAAGGGCCGCACATCATCTCTAACCAGCACATGCTCTTAATCCAATTGCCAAAAATTGTAGCACCAAATACTTGTGCTATTAATAACATAGTAGCCTATTCTATATATATATACTATATATATATAAATATATACACTTTTCTAATTATTATTGAGAAAAGATGTTATAGAAAACTATTTTGAACGTAGCGGCAATCTTGAAAATTGGCATGTAAACAACATCATATAACTTTGAAAACAATTAATTAATCAATCTCGAAATTAATTTTCATAACTATAATATAACAACAACGTACTTTTATATATATATATATAATATATATATAGACAGAGAGAGAGAGAACGAGAGAGAGAGAGAGAGAAACTAGCTTATGATACTAAAAGCAGCCAAGTCAATGGTGCTACTAAAGTAATTTGGCATTAGATTAAAGCAAATGTGCTCGTTAGATAATGTGGCCCCCTATGGTTGATGGGTGATTGTTGAATAGTAGATCTAACATGAAAAATATCTAAAAAGTAGATCTAACGGCAGAAAAACTGGTAGCACAAAGTTGTTTCGTCTATTAATACATGTAAAGCCTGACTCTATATATACTATATATAATATAAACTAGGCTACTAATAGAGCGAGTAGCACGGGAGCGCTCCGTGCTACGCAAGTATTTCAATGCAGTATGCGGGCTTCCCAAATGCAACGATCGGGTGGCCGAGGATACACAGCTAAGGACTGTGATCGACACTAATCCGAAAGTATTATTTAGAAGACCTAAATTTCATAACCTATTTCGATGTCATTTACTATCAAACAGTCTAAATATTAGGAACGTTCTGAAATAAACATCTCATGAAAAAATGATAAAAAAATTAAATAACAAATACTGATCTTAACTCTAAATAGTGAAAAGATTTTCTATAAAATTTTTCATCGCATTTGAAATTGTTTTACACCGTTAAACTCCACAATCACGACCACCACTATTGGCCATTAAAATTAGTCAAATTTGAGATCTTTGACTCAGTAGTCAACATATGTCCAAAAATCGAAATTTAGTTTTCCAAAAATACTTTCATATAGTTGTAAGATCAAGTCTAACGGAGCTGACGTCGATTTGGAAGCCGCATCATCCGAAAACAAGCTTGATACACAAAGCTCTCCCGTCTACCGTAGCTAGGCACGCCTGGAAGCCTCTATATATATATAAGAACTAGGTTACTATGCGCATTAATAGCACCAAGTCCATGGTGCTACTAAGTTTTGGCCATTAAGATTAAAGATGTTGGTTCAGGATGAGTGGGCCCCTAGGTGATTGGGTGGTTGTTGAATAGTATAAATCTAACTGGTGAAATGGTCTAATGCGCCAAAACTGGTAGCAGCCAAGTGCTCCCGTGCGAATTCAATAGCATATATATATATAATATATATATATATTATTATAGAGGAGCTACCTATCTACTCGAAGCACGGAGCCTCCGTTGCTTCCACTCGTCATTGACATTTCACTTTCGAATCGTCATCGCTCCGTTAAACTTGATCTAGAGTATTTGGAGTACCTAGAAAATAAATTTTATTATTTTTCGATATCATTTGCCTAGTGATCGAATGGGCTCAAAATCAACAAATTTCAATGGCCGTAGTGAGCCGTTTGCAAGTTTAACGGTGTAGAAATATCCAAATCACGTGAAATTTTGATAGAAAATTCTTTATACTATATAAAACAAGATCAATATATTTGATTTTAAATTTTAATGTCGTATTATTACATTTTGTAAGATTTTTATTTTCAGCCGTTGATTTTGAGCCCCTTCGTTCACTAGGCAAATGATATCGTAAAATCATAAAATTTATTTTCTAGGTACTTCAAATACTCTAGATCAAGTTTAACGGAGCCGATCGACAATTCGAAAGTCGCATCATCGAAAACGAGCTGAAAGCACGGAAGGCTCTGTACTTCCGATAGCATAGTAGCCTCACTCTCTCTCTCTCTCTCTCTCTCTCTCTATATATATATATATATATATATATATATATATGAGTTTGACTGGACTACTATCGATAGTAAACTGCTCGATTTACTACCGATTTGTTTTTGATGATAGAGCTTCCAAATCGACGATCGGTACCGTTGAACATGATCTAGACCATTTAAATTATCTAGAAATCAAATTTCATGATTTTTTTGGCATCACTAACTGAACGATCAAAAGTACACAAAATCTATAATTTAATGGCCGATATGGTGGGTTTGCTCGTTTAACGGTATAGAAGAGTTCAAATCAACTAAATTTTTATTAAAATTTTTTTTTTAACTATTTAAAATAAGATCTAGACTCTAAATCTCAAATATAAAAATTGTATCATCACTTTTTGAAGGATATTCATTTCCAGCCATTTATTTTTCTGTTCACTTGATGGACAAGAGAACAATATCGAAAATGAGTGAAATTTAATTTCCAAATAGTTTAAGTAGTTTAGATCATATTTAACGGTACAGATCATCAATTTGGAAAGTCTATCATCGAAAACAAATCGGTAGTAAATCGAGCCGTTTACTATCGATAGTATTCTAGCAAACCTCATATATATATATATATATATATATATATATATATATATAAATTGATCTCCTATACTTTTAAAAATACCAAGTTATTGGTGCTTATAGATTTTTAGCCATTGGATTAAGAGATATGCGGTTAGGATGA
Organism: Ananas comosus; assembly: GCF_001540865.1. NCBI lineage: Eukaryota > Viridiplantae > Streptophyta > Magnoliopsida > Poales > Bromeliaceae > Ananas > Ananas comosus. The sequence goes on from NC_033644.1 coordinate 6,447,850, forward strand.
TGTGGGCCCCCTAGGGTTTAGTGGGTGATTGATTGAATAATGTGATCTAAAGGGTAAAAATGGTTAAAGGGGACTGGCGGAAAACTTGGTAGCACTTGGTGCTGTTGATAGCATTGTAGTTGGACTCTCTATCTCTCTCTCTCTCTCTCTCCCCCTATATATATNATAACTTGGGAAGGAAAAGGAAACAAAAAAGAAAATTAAGCATCATGTGAACCAAACGTAATTTGTTCGTTTGTAAACGAAGATAATGGTAGCATTAAGTAGCGTAAAGGAACAATCAGATAGAGAAGACGCAGATTAAGATATGGGATTCTCTTTTAAGTATATGAAGTTTCACATAATTAATGAAATGTCTCACAAGATATCTTAGATATGGAAAATAAAAAGGAAGCATTTTTCTTATTTACCCTCGATCAGAAACTATTCAAAAGTATTCTGAAATTTAGTAACCTATAGGAGAAATGGAGATATTCTTTTTTTAAAAAAAAACTTTTAAAATCAATAGGGCTATTTGGTCATCCAGAAATAAATAATATCTTTATAAAGTTTTGAAGTATCCCAAAAAGAAAAAGGTTCGGTAGGTAAACTCATAGTTATACGTGCTTTTAACATTTTTTTTCTTTTTTTCTCATTTTCATTCCTTTTTCTTAATAGGATGCGTTCGGTTCACGGTACCTGCACTGAATTACTTCAAGATTATAGTGCTTGGATATATAGTTTTTGAATACTAATTTGGTCGGAAATTTTTTATTTCAAAACAAATAGAATTCCTCCCCAAAAGAAGAATCCTATTAACATGGAGGGGGACCAGTATCGCCTATTCCCCAGTGCCCATAACCTGATCAGTAGTTTTTTAGAATTGTCAAACTATTCATGGTTTCAATTTGAATAAAAATTTAGATTTAAATTCACTCTTTAAATTCAATTTTTAAATTTAAATTCAAATTTTGAACTTCATTTTTAATTTAAATTTAAATTTTGATTTTGGATTCAAATTCAAATTTAAAATTTGATTTCGGATTCCAAATCGAATTTAAATTTTGATTTTGAAATGTATTTAAATTTAAATTCAAATTTTGTACTCAAATTTCAGGTTGAAATTTAGATTTCAAATTTAATTATGAATTCAAATCTATATTTAGAATTTAATTCCCAATTTAAATTTAGATTTTAAATTTGAATTTTAAATTCAACTTCATATTATAATTTCAAATTTTAAAGTTAAATTGTGAATTTGAATACAAATTTTAAATTCAAATTAGATTTAAAATCAAATTTAAAATTAAAATTTGAAATCTGAAATCTGAAATCAAATTTAATATTCAAATTTGAAATTTAAATTCAAATTTAAAATTTAAATTCAAAATTTGAGTTCAAATTTTAAATTCAAATCTATATTATGAATTCAATTTCAAATTTAAATGAAATTTTCAAAATCAAATTCCAATTTCTGATCTACACATTAAATTCAAATTCAAATTATGAATCAATTTCAAAATTAAGTTCACAAATTTTAAATTCAAATCTAAATTTAAATTTTAAATTATGATATAGAGTTTGAATTTAAAATTTAAAAACTGATTTTAAACTCAAATTCAGATTTTTGAATTGAAATTTTTGAGTGAAATTTACATTTGGAATTCATTTTTTAATTCAAATGGTGAATATGTAAGTAAATAAAATTTGTTAGTATAATAGTAATTTTTAATAATGGTTTATATTATTGTGTACATTATTAGAATTTATTACAGTTAAACCAAATATCTAATAATCTTTAATGATATAATAACTATGCGAAACAAATGAACGAATTATGCAACTAATAATAATCTCATTACTATGAATAAAATTTATCTTAATCTCTCAATATCTAAAAATTTTAGATAACACGATTTAAATGCCCCTTAATTACGCTAACTCAAGGAGTTGGTTGTGTATAATTTGCAAGCATATCCAAGTGTATCACTAAGGTAAAAATTGTGTGGAGACCACCTCAACTATAGGTCATTAACAAATAGCCCCGTCAACTTTATTTTTTTAATTGGCGGCTTCTTTTTTTTAAAATTTTGTGTTATAGTTAAAAAAAATTATGAAATTTAATGACTTTATCAGTTATTATCTATAAAATCACAAATGCATTTAATGGAAGTCCCAATATTTTTTTGGACTAAACTTACAAAAAATTAGAAGTTGAGGGGAACCTCAATGGAAAAAAAAAAGGGTAAACTTCAAATACCACTATATTGTGGTTTCGCGCTTTTTCAATTTAGTATTCTATGATTTAATTAAAGTGTATTATTTTTGTACCATGTGATTTCATTTTTTTTTCTGCCAGTATTTCTGTTAACTTTTCGTTAAATCATATAGAAAAAACTTCAAATACTCCACCTATGATTTATCGAATATTTACTTTAGTATTCTATGGTTTACCAAATTTCCATATAGTTTTTAACTTTATCACTGATTTAACGAAAAAAATTAATGAAAGAGATAACGAAAAGAAAAAAATAAAACCATAGGGTATTAAAGTGAGTAAGTGCGAAACCATATTCACTTTAGTTTTTGAAGTTCTCACAAAAGAAAATACGGGGCCTGTTTCAAAATAGCTTATAGTTGGGGGTTCCCCTAAACTTTCTTCACCTATTAATAATTGCTAGGGTGTCAATAGTTAAATTCAAGTATAATAATAGACTTAAATTGAGCTAAGAATCCTACGTATGTTACTTGTTTGCTACAATTAATTGGTTGGTTGACTTACAAGCACATGCTCCAACCTTTTGACATTTTGGATAATGCACAACTATCAACACACTTGAGGGGGGAAACAAATAGGTATCTCCTTTGATTTCTCAAGTTTTACAAATTGGTATAATATTCTTCAAATTTCAAACACCTAAAATCTAGGGCTCATAAATAACACTCTCCATTTTTCTTTTTTTCTTTTTTCTTTTTTTTTTTACTTCTTTTAATTTTTTAAATTGGTTTTTATTGAAATGAAGAGTTTGTTCCAAAAGCTAAACCAAATAGATACTTCAGTATGTTATTCCTCTAAACTATAATGAGGTTTTAAATGCCCTCACTTGAAGTTGCAAGAGAAATTGGACGAAGAATATATGCCTTTTGAAAATTATTTCTACGAGGATAGTAATTTTACGGTTATAGCAGAAGTGTGTTATTTCTGTGATTAGGCTCTTATGAAATACAATGGGATGACCTTTAGAACTAAAAATTTTCTAATACATAATTTTTTAAGGGTAAACTTTAAATATTATACATGTGGTTTCGTACTTTATCACTTTAGTACTTTGTGATTTAAAGTGTATCAAGTTAGTGTCATGTGGTTTCATTTTTATCTTTTCGTCAACTTCTCCGTTAATATTGCATTAAATTATATATATTTTATTAAATTATATATAAAAAACTTCAGATACCCCACCTAGGTTTATCGAATATTCACTTTAGTACCTTTAAGTTTTAACTTTGTCACTGATTAACAAAAAAATTAGTGGTATCGATAGTAAAAAAGTAAAAATAAAACCACATAGCACTAAATTGATACACTTTAAACCACTGAATACTAAAGTGGAAAAGTGTGAAAAACTACTAGGGTGGTATTTGAAGCTTTCCTATTTTTTAACTATGCGGAGCATAGAAATTTCCTAATCAAATAAATATTACCTTAGGATCACTCTTGAAGCCTAAAAACAGTTTGGTGGATTTAGATATTTTCTAATGTCAAATTTTAATATAAATCTACACATTACTATTTCCTTCCTCAAAGAGTACATCATAGGATGTAAATATGTAATATGAGCCAGAGCCATGCTGTTTCTTGCATGGGCCATGCTCAGAATTGGATTTCTGCCATGCCAAGCTATTTTTTTCTAAACAATAATGGCCTGGGACGGCCTCTAAACCTGGGACAAAAATTTACCTGACACATTTTTTATATTTTTTATTTTAAAAATTTTATTTTTATTTTTAAAATTTTTAACAGTAATTTTATATAATAAATATATACAATAACTTATTTCATAGATAAGTGCTAATGAAAAGGGCAAAAAAAAAAAAAAAAAAAAAAAAAAAAAAAAAAAAAAAAAAAAAAAAAAGGTACAAGCTGGCATACTGGCCCAATGTGCAGGACCCAACCAGGCCATGCTATTCCCGGCATGGGCCGACACTCTTTTATTGAAGTTTTGTGCGTGCGTGCGCGCGTGTTTTGTTCATAGAAAGTTTTCTGCTCTTAGATGGATGTTTGTTTGGAGTTCTCTATTTAGAAACAGTAAAACTCGCTTCGTTTATTTTATTTAAAAATAAATTTATACCAACCATCAAGCTCTTTTTCACTTGCTCTAGGGACGGTCGGTAGAAAACTTAATCAGGATAAAATCTTAGCTGCTAAACAAGCACAATTGTACGATACTTGTGTTTAGCAAGAATAAATAAGAACGAATGTTGTTAATGCTACGATCAAGGCCTGGGCTTTGGGCCTAGGCCGGCCTTAATTCTTTTAAAAATTTGGGTAGAAGCCTGATCCAAAGTCTAAAATTTTCTTTCGGCCGAACTTGGGCATAGTTTGATCCGATTGAACCCAGCCTAGTTCTACTCCTACCTCCAAGAATTGAAATTAGTATGAGACTTTTGCATACCAACCATTTACAAATGAAATCGTCCATTGCGATTCAACTCCTGGGCACAAAATGGGCAACCAAACCCGCCTTTGGTCTCCTACACCCATCGGATCCATGATTCTCATCATCATCTCTAGAGATGTCAACGGGTCGGATTTAAGGCGGATTTTTAAAAACCTGAACCCGAATCCAAATCCGAATCCAAAAATTCAATTTCGAAGCAATTATTTCTTTTTTCAATATTTCCAAATATATTACATTAAGTCTAAATTTTTAAATACAAATTTAAATATAACATCAAATTTATATATATATATATATATATATATATATAATATAAAATAAATTCGGGTTCGAATCGGGTATAGTGAAAATCAATATCCGAATTCATATCCGTTGGATTTTTATTTTTGATTTCCGTATCCGAAACCATATCCGTTAGCATCGGATAAATTCTCTTCACTCGGGTTCGGGTTCGGGTTCGAGTTCGAATTCGGATAAAATTTTGATATCCGTATCCATTGACATCTCTAGTCTTCTCCAGTCAGATCAGCGGCATGACAGTGGGTTGCGACTCGTCCGGCTTTTAACAGTTGTCTTAGCTCCGCCTGATTCGATTTGATCCAACGCAACTCAAACTCTTAACCCTAGCTCTAACCCTAACCCTAACCCTAACCCTCGCGCGACCCGACCCTCTCCCACTTCCACCGATCGCGAAAACCTCGAACGAAACCCTCGATCTCTCTCCTCTTCTTCTTCTTCTTCTGCTTCTTCATCATCTTCTTTTTCTTTTCCTCCCCCCCACTCACCTCTCTCTCGCGCTCCACCGCTCCGCCCCAGCAACCGCTCGGGCGCCGCCGTGCCGGAACCCTAGCGCCGCCGCCGGAGAAGGTGCGTCCCCCTCCTCCATCTCTCTTCTCTCTCACTCTCCCTCTCCTGCTCGGATATCTACTACTAATGATCCGTATTTATACGGATCCTGTGTTGTGTATAAGTATGGGTGCCTGTTTCGTCTCGAATTGTAATTCTGCTTGTAATATGAAGGTGAATTAGAGATTGCTTGATGGGATAATGGTACTATAATGGTACTACAATTTAATTTAGATTGGTTTTGACGTAGGATGATAAAGAGTGCAAAGATCGTAATGTCGGTAGCAAAGTATTTAGAGGAGTAAATTACAGTATCACAATTACAGCACTAGTTTATCATTAATACCCTTAACCTGGTGATTTTTGTAGGTTAAATTGATTGTTTCAGTTTTTGAAAAGTTTGCTCTAAACTAACATTGGCGCGGAGCGGAGTTCACTGTATTCTTTCTGCTTTAATATCACAGAAATAGAAGCCTCGCCATCTGAACTACCATAATGGGAAGGAAAAACAAGCTGACCATCACCAATGAAAGTGATGAAGAAGAGAAAAAACAACCCTCTTCGGAAGAAGAGGTCTTCGACGTTACTCATTCTCTCTGCTAAAGACCTTGGAGGTTTTGTTTTCTTATTCTCATCTGATCGAATTTTCTGTTCTTTAGGATTCAGCATTGATGTCAGAGGAAGAGTTGGAGTTAGAGAATCAACTGGCTGACATCCCCTTTGAGGATCTTCAGAGAGCTCGTGCTGATGGCTCCCTCACTGCCCTCCCCGGTAAGCAGAAACTGAAGCAGAAGACTAGTCGAGCAAACAAGAAGAGGTCCCAAATGTTTTCAAATTGTTATTTTGATAATTTTGTTGTTTATGTTTGTGTTTTGAGTAATGGGTGCTGACGGATGTGAGCAATCTTTTGGTGATATTTGAGCAGGCCAATGGAGGTGAGCAGCAAGGTGCCTACAAAGAGGTTTAGAGAAGTCATCCAAGTGCCCAAAAAGGTACGCTGCCATCAATGCTTTCTTGCAAAATTTCATAATTTGCTGCAAGGAATTTTGACTTGCACTGCTATTCATATCAATTTGCATTGTTAAATTGTACTTTAGGTATTTATCAATTATTTGAGTAGATTAGTGGATAAAGAAAATATTCCATTTATAAAGAAATTGAGCGGAAAGAATTTGGGAGGTGCAATTTGGTGGGCCACATTGTTTTCCCTTATTGTGTTTGACATTTTCTTAATATATTTCTCTTACTGTCAAAAATCACAGTATTTGATATCATAATTTTTCTGGCAGCGTCAATGGTGGATTTGTTAATGGATATCTTTATTGATGTTCTGAGTCTTCTGACTTAACAATTTGGATTCTGTTGAATTGATTAAACATGCTAAATGAGTTTTTTTTTCCAAGCATTCCATTTCTTAAAGTTGAAAATGTGGCTGTCAAATGGCTTAGGCACTCTTGATACCTTCTTGGAGCCGAGGGACTTGCCCAGGCAAGTAGGCAATAGCTCAGGAAGCAGCGTTTATTCAAGTACTAGAAAGTTCTTCTCTTTTGCCTCACTTTCATTACAGTAACTTGACATAACTGGGTAATATTAATTGTCATATCGTAAGGGTATTTCGGGTTTGGCCACATTAGGTTCAAATTTCATAGACAACACAATAATTATGAAATCAATTATAATGTTTAAATTAATACAAATTAAATTTAACTCTTCATTGCCTGGCACTCAAGTTGTCCCTTACACTTTAAGGTGGGCACTTGAAGTTGTTGGCACTAGATGGTTCGGCTACTTGGCAGGTCTTGATGAGCATTGTCTGACAGTATAGTTTCCTCAATTGCTTGTGTGGTTGCACATTTGCCCATCCTATTACAATAACGAGTATGGATGAACACGCAAATTTTTTCAAATGTGCTTGAAGATCAAAAGGAACATATATGAATGACAGCTTGGAGAAAGTCGACAGAATAATTCCAAACACACCTATTTGATGGCATCCTCCACCCCATCCTTGTTCATCTATTTCAAATTAGAAGTGCAGCAATGAATGCCGAGTAGCTTCCCCACTCATTTATCTCTACACTTGGACAAGTTTCTCGGAAACATTGTGCTGATATGACACGTGTAATGCTAGCATGTTGTTTGGTAGCACCTAACAACTATTCTTCCTTGCTGTCATGACTGTGCCTTTTGGTAACCTATTGTGAATATTCTCTTTTTCAGCTATTCTTTTAAACTTCTGTATGGAAAATTTTTCACTACTTTCTTATGATATATGTGCATCGTAAGATGCAAGCTTGAGGGATAGGTCTATCAGGTTGGCCAACTTGTTGGCTTGACTTATTAGTTAATGCAGTATAAGAGACTCTTGAAGTAATATCAAAATTGTAGATACTAAATGCTTGAATAAGAATATGACAGGAACTTAATGAGTCCAGTGTGGTATTGTTCATTATTTTCTCCAATACTTTCTGGAAAGTGAGAAAGAAATAAATAACTTAATGCACCATAAATTGAGCACTTGTTGTATTGATCTATGTCTCATTCTATATGATTGATTTCTTCTTAGAAATTCACAATTATATCTTGACAAATCTTAAACACTTAACATGTATACGTGATTTTCTGGAACAAAGTGGGCTGACTGCCCCAAAGTGGAACTATAACTAGCCGTGTTATATTGTATTTTTTTTTCATGTCCTGAACATATTAGAACTTTTTTACTCAAATTTCTTTACATCTGAGCAAGCAATTTTATATGTTCCTTAACAATATTGTCGATGTGGCAATGAATTCCAATATCACATTTTTTGCACACCTAAGTAGATGAATCCTTAAAAGCAGGATTGATGATATTTTCTAACACCACATATTTTCTTCTAGGTTGTACGCGATCCAAGATTCGAATCTTTATGTGGAACTCTTGATAACGAAGGGTATAATTCTTATTTGCATATTAGGGCTTGCTTAATATATCTTATATGCTGTTGAAGCTGGCTATCGTGGTGTTTTTTTTTTTAACCGTACGTAATGACATAATTCAAGCAACAGCATGATTAGACGGATGCCATTCATAACGACCACAATATTTTGCTTCTATGTGGCTATTATGTCTTATAAACAAGCTTCTTATTACGTGTGATTAAGACAGGATTTAGGAGAAGATTTTTCAACTAACTCAAAAGCAGTTTGCGTATTACTTTTTACACTTAATGACCTATTGTGGCACATCTTCCAATATGAACTATTTAGTCATCAGACAGCATAACTATAGGCATTTTTGCAGGTCAGAGAGCAGTGTATTGACTGATTCATGTTTCTATACGTAGGACTTCTGCTGCTTTTGAAGAGTTCATTTTAATCCTATTTGCAGTTGAGGGCCTGTTTGGCTCCGATGGAACAGTAGGATGCTATTTGAATAGAGCTATTGAAGAAGCGCTAATTACTTTGTCATTGAAGTCTTCTCAAAAGGTTTAGTTGAAATAGAAGCTTAAAAATGAACTTTAGGTTTTGGGCCACGAGGCTCATCAATATCCAATCGCAGCAAAATCGCTAGACCTTTTACTAGACCTTTATTATTTAAGTGCCTATTTTGAGATGCTTTTGTTCCGTAGAGTAGAGAAGTTGTTGCCAGAAGCTAGGCCAAAATGACTATTAAGTGTTTGATTTGAAAACCTTATTCTTTCTGGAAAGTGTATTAACATGGATTCTTGATTGAATTCAGATTCAGAAAAAGATACGATTTCTTGTTTGAGGTTGAACTTCCTGCTGAGAAACAGGTAATTTATTGTCTTTATTAGATATAAAGTTTGTTGTGGAAATTCTTTTGTTTAATTAGGCGACTTTACATTTTTTTTTTCCCTGCCTTAACGATGCTAATGTTTGCAGAAACTGCAAAAGCTAATTAAGAAGTCAAAAGACCCTAATGTTGTCGAGGAATTAAAGAATCATATCTCTTGGATTGTAAGTCTTCACATCTCAGATGTAGTACCTTCTCCAATATTTAGTTCTGTTGGTTGGATCATAATGGCATCATGGTATAATAATTCTTGATATTGTTGGTCTTCAAGAAAGAATTGGGATAAGGAATGACTAAATTAGATAGTAGGGATTTGTGATGCTATATCGGTTGACATAAGGTAGCATCCAGCTGCGGAAGAAGGTGGTTAATTCATCTGTCAGTGACTCCATAGTCATTGCTCCATCGTGCAAAATCTTCACGGACAAATTAGGCATGTCCTTTCTGAAACATATAACATTAATTTTTTGGATTGTTTATCAGTGTTGTTTAAATCAAATAAATATCATTTTCAAGTTTTTCTTTGTTCTTTCATACTTCTTTGTCAATTATTTCAATATTCTATATTGCTTCTTATCTGAAAGGAAATTATTTTTCAGATCCCATCTCAATCTGTGTTGGGTTGTTTTCCTGTTTATTTCATAAATCATAAATCGCCCATTTATTTGATTTTACAAAAATTTGTGCAACTAAGTGCATCTTCAATATATTAGTAATGAAGTACTATATTTTCCAATTCATTAGTGTCCTTTCAGTTTATGCGTCTTTCTGAATTGACTAAACCAAAAATATAAGTGTTAAAGCACCTTCAAACCTCAGACTTCAACATGTATTCCATTTGAATTCAAGGGATAAATGCTTATATACCCCTCATACGTTTGAAAATATCCGATTTATCCCTACTTTTTTTTTCTTTCTAAAATACCCCTCATATGCTCCACCGTTATTGCAAAATACCCCCGCAGTTATCTTTTGTTAAGTTAACTTGGGTTAAACGTAAGTTAAATATCTACCACAATTAAAAAAAATTAAAATGCCAATTTTGTCCTTAACTTAAGGGCAAATAAGAAGTGTTGGTGACGGTAGAGGGTATATTGGAAAAGACCAAAAGTCAAAATACTTTTTGTGTTCCTGACTTTAAGGGCAAATAAGAAAGTCAATGATAGTGGAAGGGTATATTTGAAAGGGCAAAATAGTAATTTTACAGAGATAACAGAGTTAATTAACAGATTTTAACTCTAGGGGTATATTAGAAATAGATTGGAACGTAGAAAGGGTATTTTCAATATTAGCCTTTTAAGAGGTATATAAGCAATTGCCCCTTGATTCAATGTTACTTTCACTCTTATCCTAGAAGCATGTCCTTAAATATGTAGAGTTGGCTAGATCATTTTTCATGTTGAGAAGGCTTTTATGTTTGCTTATTAATTGATCTAAACTTTGTGAATTTGTACTGAATTTCTTGCCGGAAAAAAATTATGTGACAAGGACTAGCCATGCAACTGAAATGTCAAGTCACTAGGAAGTTATTTTACGTTGTCATTTGACATCTTCTTCAGGATAAGCAGCTGAAGTCGGTTCCTCGGAAGAATGTTGAATCTGAAATTTTGTCGGAGCACATAAAGAAGGAAAGAGAGGCAGCAAAGCATGGGAAACGGCCATATTACCTGAAGAAATGTTACTCTCTCTCTCTCTCTCTCTCTCTCTCTCTCTCTCTCTCTCTCTACACACACACGCACACATACACATTGAAGTACACAAACCTGCTTGCTACTGCATTTGGTCATACAAACCTGCAAAATCTGACTTTATTTTGGTTTGGCAGCTGAAATTCGAGAAAGGAAGTTAATAAAGAAGTATAATGAGCTCAAGGTATATTTCATTCCATGGAACATAGATTTTGATTCTTTTTTATTTCTCAAAATTAAATATTTGTCCTTATTGCTTGCTTCGTTTATCTCTCTACTTGATTCACAGGAAGGAGGAAAGCTCGACGCTTATATTGAGAAGAGGAGAAAGAAGAATGCTTCCAAAGATCACCGCTACGTGCCTTACAAGAGACCCAGTAACGGCGGACAACAGTGATGTTAAAGAAAAAAATATCTACTTGTTCCGTCTCAGCCGGGATTTTTATCCTTCCCCTTGCTTTCATATTTAGTTCTGCTGTTATCTTTCTCTCTGCAGGAAGGCCAAGTAAGAACAAACTGTGAAGTATATTGAGAGAGAGAGAGAGAGAGAGCAATTCTGCTGTTTTTTTAAGGTGAACTCTAGTAGCTATTTGGAAGGCTCTTTTGCAAACTTTTCGAAGTTGCTAGAGCCCAAATGCTCCCTCTTATCTGTTCTCCTTTTATGTAGGTGAGATATGCTGTGTCTGTACCTAATTTGGCGGGGGAAAAAAAAAGATTTATTCTTTTAGCTATTGTTTGGTTCAGGAATAAGCATGAATTTTTTTATTTTTGTTATAAGTACAATTTTGGGAATAAGTAGGAATGAGGTTAATTTTTTTTATTTGGATGAAAATTGATTTGTTTCTAGAATAAGATAAATAGTATTTGGACCATATATTAGAACAGAGGAGATATCATTAATTATAATTTTAATTAAAAATATTTTATTTAATTAATTAACATCAAACAGTGTAATTTAGTTTTAAACAGTGCAACTTAGTTTCAAGCGGTATAACTTTTATTTTATGTGGTGCAATTTGATTTCAAATTGATTTTAAATGCTCTAAATTTTATTGAAAAAGTATAACTTTTATCTGAAACAATATAACTATTGCTCAAAGAATTCAAATTTTATCTCAACTAGTGAATTTTTTTTAAACAGTATAATTTTTGCCCAAGCAGTGCAACTTTGGTATCAAATAGGCAATTTTTGTCTTGAGTACAATTTTCATCTTAAACAGCGTAATTTTCGTCTCAAATAGTGTAATTTTATATTCTTCTTTTTCTTCTCTTGTTTTTTACTTTTTCTTTAACAGCTATAGCACATAAATATCTTATCTTTATTTTTTCTTTCTATCTTTTATCTTTTTTTTTTTCACCCTCTATATCTTTTTTCGATATTGTCGTCCTCTCTCTTGCCCTTTGCCACAGCCATTGTTCCAGTCCGATACGCTTTCTCTCCCCGTCGTCCTTAAATTTTTCGATTTTCTCGTCATTGTCGCCATTTACGGCCATAAGCTCCGCTGCAAGCTCATCTTCACGATCTATATTATATCCAACTCAACATCGACAGAGGTATAGATGAGGTAAGAGGGCGAAGCATGGCGTCGATGTAGGGGCAATGGATGAGGAGGACAAGAAGGGAGAGAAAACAGGAGGAGAAGAAGAGGAAGAAACGATGAGGAGGCAGATGAATCGGAGCAAAAGGAGAAAAACGAACGAGAAAACAAAAGATAGAGCAACATCAATGTAGGGGCGGTGGAGAAGGAAGAGAAGGGAGAGGAAGCAGGAGAAGGAGAGTAAGAAACGGCAAGAACGGAGACGAGATGTGGCGGATTGTTAGTGCTAACCATTAATTCCAAAAACTCGAGCTGTTAGAAATACGCAGCAAATTCACTTAAAACATACAGATACAGCGCCCACGGGTCTTGAGTGTAACTCGGCCCACCCAGCCTCATAACACTTCGAACATGACTCGGCCCACCTAGCCTCACACCATTTCGAACATGACTCGGCCCAAAATAGCCTCCCGCTACAAGACAGGATGTTGGCCTATTTAAGCTAACAAACGCCCCTCCAACATCTGCACACATTTGCAGCATGCGGGAATCAAACCCGTGACCTTTGGCTCTGATACCATTTGTCGAATCGTTGGCGCTAACCATTAATTCCAAAAGCTCGAGCTGTTAGAAATACGCAACTAATTCACTTAAAGCGTACAGATATAGCGCCCACAGGCCTCGATTGTGACTCGGCCCACCCAGCCTCACGCCACTTCGAACATGACTCGGCCCACCTAGCCTCACGCCATTTCGAACGTGACTCGGCCCAACATAGCCTCTTACCACAAGGCAGGATGCTGACCTATTTAAACCAACAAGATGGAGTGGAAGGAGAAAAAGCAACGAGTGAAAGAAAAAGGGAAACATTCGGGTCAAATTTGCAAAATCCAAAATAATAGCCCACTTTTGTAAAATCTCAAAACTGGTGGAGTTTTTATGCAAAAAGGCCTTTAAATTTTGATCTTAGATTTGCTCAAATTTAAATTCTAATTTTAAATTTAATTTCAAATGTTAAGTTAAATTGTGGGTTTAAATTCTAAATTTAAATTCTGATTTGGATTCAAATTTTAAATTCAAATTCAACTTCGAATTCAGTTTGGATTTTTTACTTAATTCTACTTTCAAATCTAGATTTTGAATTAATTTTAGATTTAATTTCGAACTTTCATTTTTTGAAATTCAAATTCGAAATTTAGATTTAGAATTCAAAATTTAGATTTGAAATCAACTTGCAATTTTAATTTCAAAATTTGAATTCAAATGAAAATTTTAAATTCAGATCTTGAATTTGATTTTAAATTCAAATTTACAATTTTGAATTTAAATTTTTGTTTTCAATTCATGTGTGATGTATGTGTGATGATGAAAATTATCGGTAAAAAATTTAAAGAGCATTTTTTAAATGTTTTAAATATCTGCCGATAGAAAAATTTAAAGAGTATTAATAATAAAGGACAAGGATAAAGTAGGTATTTTATAACTATGACGGCTTAATTGGATGGAGAACAACCAGTAGGCTATTCGTGATATTCGCGATCATTTAAAAGGGGATGCGTGTTATTATTAAATTTAGAAGGGTGTTAGTGATATTACAGTAAGCAAGAAGGACAATCATGAAATTATCCCAATTTTTTCTTGTTGAGACCCACTCAACTTTTTGTTTGCTTTTACTTAGAATTAGTTTCTTCATGAATTAGGACTTTATGAGTTAGGATTTTGTTGAAGCTTTTTCACTACGGAACTGTTGGTCTCTTTACGGCACTTTAGTTGGATACGATTACAAATACTGTGAAGTTGAAAATACATGCATTGAGAATACAGTAGTTACGACTGCATATATTTTATTTGATTGGATGTAATAAAAAATATTATAAGTATAAATAATTTATTTGATTGCATATAGTTGATAAATATATCTTCAAATTTTTATCAATTTATATATGTAATGGTAATTTTACCTTCAGTGTAGGTGATTAGGAAAATAGGCTAACATTTTGTATACTGCTACTTTTTTCAACTGCTATAATTAGAATTACAACTAATTTGGATGTAGTTTCAACTGCTACTATTGTATCTCCTCATGGAGTTCCAATTACAGCAGTTGGATTCAAATGCATCACAAATCAAATACCGAATTTGGGTCTATATGTAGTTACAACTGCAATATTATTACAACTTCACGCGATCAACAGATGTTGGTTTGGTAGTAGGGTCATTAATTTTAGTTGAAGTGTAAATTTTATACACGCCCTTCCTCCAAAACCTTGAATTACATAGTTACCTCTCTAAAAGTGTCAATATCAAAAATATCCCTCTCGTTTAGAGAAACTAGCATATATATCCAAATTGGTAATTGTTCATTAAAAAACTAAATAAAATTTTCATTTTTCCGTTATTATTATCTATACCTGTTTAATTAACTTAAACATTATCTTATTTGAAAATATTATAAGCAATACTACATATACACCCTATTTGAGATGTATATCCTACACATCACCCATTCAATAGGTAGGGTGTTAACTATGACCGGTAGTTAACACCCTACCCATTGAATAGGTGGGGGTAACTTGTACACCCCGGATAGAATGTACAAGTAGTTTTTCTAATTAAAAAAGACTAAATTATAGAAAACTTCCTGTCAAAACCTAATTTTTCACTTTCCTCCCGTCATTCAAAAATCTACACTTTATCCCCTTAAAAAAAATAAAACATATTTACAGGTTGTACGATGTTAACTCTAATGACAAAATGACCAAATTGTCCCGCACCCTCTCCGTCTCCTCCCTAATTTTGCTTACCCGCAACCTCTCCTCATGTAATATCCCGAACTTCTCCAATTATGAAGTTTCGGTGGGAACTAGCTTAAAAAGCTATTAAATAAATTCCAACGAAGTTTGGATAGCATTTAAGTATTTTCGGCGCAAACTAGACTCGAAAACGGATTCAAAAAATTGAAATCTGCCTAAGTTGCAGAATTTGCACTGGGTACTAGTACTGGAAAACTGGGTACCGGTACTGGACTAGCCGGGTACCGGTACACAGTGTAAAATTGAGAATGTTAACTCTCGGGTTTTGAGGTGCTGGAACAGGATACCGATACTGGACTGGTCGGGTACTGGTACGCGAACCCGAGTACCGGTACGCAGCTTCCCAGAACACTGTTTGAGGGGTAAAAGTGTAATTTTAGTAGGGGGCTTATATAAGGGGTGCTCACCCCTCTACCCCAGCCGAACACACACACAGGCACACAGTGGGAGGGAGAGAGGTGCTCATCTCTCTAGTGTTCTTCTTCTCCTTCTTCGACTCGGAGATCGTAGTGGAGATCGAGCTCGGGAACGCGTAGGAAGTGTTGGTTCGAGCTCTCGGGCGCTTGGTGGCTCGGTGTGCTTCCGACTTGAGGTTCGTCTTCAAGTCAAGAGGTTAGGGTTTTGTTAAATGCTTTGATATTAGGATTCTAAGTTTCCCTAAATGATTCTTACTCGGTTAATCAACATTTCACCATGAGTTTTGGGGTTTTATTGTGGAAATTAGAAACCTAGGGTTATAATTGAGGATTTTAGGGTTTGAGTTAGGGTTTTGGATTTAAACCTTTTAAATGGATTTCTAATAAACCCTAGGCTAATCTAAGCTACAAATTGTAGGGATTAGCATTTGGATTTGGGTTTTACCATAAAATTTGGAAAACCCTAGGTTGGAAGAGGGATTTTTTGGTGGAGGGTTTAAAAGTTGTTTTAATCCTTTGGAACCCTAATTGAGGGTTAGGAAAGCATGAGAGACTAATAGATTTCCAGGGGAGAAATCAATTAGTGGTTCGGAATTGGTAACAAACGGATTTCTTGTATAGGGTTAAGGAGAGCTTGGGAGCAAGCTTGGAGATCCAAGTGGTTGGCCTAATTGCAATTGTCTACAAGCAATTAGGAGTCTTGAAAGGTGGGTTGTGCTTCACCGAAGTGACTAGATCGCTTCGGTGTCAAAGTGAAATATGGTTTTATTTATTGATGTATACATATAATGATAGATTAATTGGTTAAATGAGTGGGCATAGATTGTATGCTATTTAGGGTAATAATCTATCATTAAACAAGAACATAGGCATATGGAATATATAGAATGTATATATATGTGTATGCCTGGATGTGGTTAGTAAATATAGGTCAATGAACTCTAGGATGATTAGAGAACTCGACAAGTGTGCCACAAAGGAGTAGATGGCATGAAAACTATGAATCCTAGATGTGGGCAATTAGGATAGAAAACAATTGGTTGGACATTGAACCTAGTGTTATTAAACATAGGTTGGACATTGAACCTAGTGTTATTAAACATAGGTTAGTCATTGGACCTAGCATTATTGGATCTAGGTTATGAGGTATAGTGGTGGGATGACCACATGGACATGAGAACATAAACCTAGAGAGGTTGACTTGGAAATGGACGGATATGCACATCCAGTGATCTTGGTGACCTGGGAATCAGAGCTTGGGCATGTGCGACGATTTCACCGCTTGGCTTGATGCTAAGGGGCGTGTGCGACGATTTCGCCGCCAGATCACTAAGCCAGGTAAAGGATTACGCCGCCGTTGACTTGAGCCATTGTTCGCCGTGTGCGACGATTTCGCCACCAGGTGGCTAAGTCAAGTAAAGCGGTGAGCTATGGATAATTGACTCAAGACCGAGTCGGGTGGTATAGCTTGGCAAAGGTAAATGAACCTTAGGAGTAAATGGTAAATGGTATGGATTGTGAAACAGAAAGTAGAAACAGTAGATCTACTTGCATGAGTTGCATTTATATTGTATTATTTCATGTTGTGAGGCATAAGCATGGATTTATTTCTCGCATAAAATCTATATGCTTAATTGTTGGACTAACTTATTTTTGATGCCTCCTTTGGACCTGGTGGATCGAGCTCTTCCCTTGGGTGGCCGTACCCAATGGAAAATATTTATATAGTTCTCACCCCACGTTTTTCAGGTCCACACGTGAGCGAAGCGGCAGCGCGAGGAAAGGGCGTAGCTCAATAGAGAGCGCCCTACCACTTGAGACCAGAGATAGAAGTACCTCGAGTCAATTTAAGTTAGGGGTGCGGAAAGAACTTGTAATAATAAATGGATTGTATTTGGAAGCTAAACGGAGAAATGTAATATGTAAATGCATGTAATGTGAATGCTTGTAATAGCTTAGTAGTTGTGTTATGTTATTGATATATATACCTTCCTTATGCAATCATGTATGATTTTTTTTTTTTCGTTCCTGGTTGGAAACTCGCGAATTGTATGAATTGTGACGCCTAGGACGTACAGGGGAGACCTGTCCGTTCGGCGGTCTGTTAGCGCGCCCGAATCCGACCAAAGTGGCGGGTGTCGGGCCGTGACACCTCCTCCGTTCTTCACGCCTCCTTTGACCCCTACTCCGCCTCCGTTTCCTCCACCTGCGCCCCCGCTCCTCCAGCACCCTCGCCGCTCCTCTATTTCAACGACTGTAGAGAGAAGATTGGGGTGGGAGTGGATGGAGAGGTGGGTGAGGGTTAGGCGGCAGAGGAGGGAGAGGGTGAGGCGACGAAGAAGGGCGAGGGTGTGTGTGGGTACGGACAGAGGGATGGGTGAGGGCGGGGCGACGGAGGAGAGCGAGGTGGCACGGCCGAGGACGTTGGTGAGGAAGGAGGAGACGCATTTGAAATGAGGATTTCAAAGATATTTTGGGTATAAAAAAAAATAATAATAAGATATAAACGGAACCCTAATGAAACACTAACGGTAGGGTCGAAGTGAACATTTCTTAATTTTTAAGAGTGCAAAATATAGTTTTTCAAAAGTTTGGGGGAAAAGTGAAAAGCGAGTATCGACATAGAGTTTTTTGTAATTTAACCTAAAAAATTATATTTATTTGTTCGTCAGCAGCGTTTGGTTAGGGGATAGGAATAGGAATAGGCCCTTATCCTCCTCTTTATATCCAAACGCTAATTTTTTACCCGAGAATAGTAGTTCTCGGTTATCCCCACCAACACCTCCATTTTCTATATAAAACTATCTAAAATTGTTTTTATCCCCGGGAATAACCCAATTTTCATCCAAACACTATTTTTCTTATCCCCATACTTATACATATCCCTGTAATAGCTAGTTCTTGCTTATACCCGAACCAAACGGAATATACTATATTTATAGTTTCAGTTAATTATATATTATGATTAACATGGACCCGTATGATATTGATTAAAAAAAAAAACCTGCATACGCAAAAAAACTACGTTCCTAAATTGAATCATAAACAAAAATCGAGTTAAATTTCAATGAAAAAAAAATTTATTAGCCCTGCATGACACTACACAATTATTTATAATTAGATATAACTAAGAATAAATTAGTCCAAAATTTTTAATTGATGTACTGGAGGGAATTGTTGATATAATTCATTAATTTATAGGGGCGAAAATGATATTAACAATTTTGAAGAGGTATCTATGATATTTAATAACTTTTGAGTAAAACTGTCCAAAATATCCGATATTTCATATCCGACCCAGACACTACCCGAACCCGAACTGGACCTGATAAAAAATAAATAGTATACAAGTAAAAAAAATAAAATTACCCATTAACGTTTCGGGTATGGGTCCGAATATTTTATACCCATAATCAACTTGGACCTAATCTGAACCCGACCTTTTAATGGATAGGGTTCGCCAGAGTTTTCAAATCCGGACCCATATTCAGGCCCGAACCCAAACTTGTACTCAGACCTAGTGAAGTACCTAATAATAAATAAAAAGATTTAAAGTTGAGGGATTAATTTTAATAGGACTTATAGATAAAGGGTCTCTGTGTATTTGCATCCTCTTGAAACTCCAGTCGTGTTGTTTACTCCTTTTTTATTTTTTTATTTTCCTCCTTACTTTTTTTAACCCTAACCGTTTAGTTTACTTCTTGAATTTTTCTTTTTAATGAATTTTATCAAACTGGGTGCAACTCATTGGAATGCATGTTTTCTATAGTGAGAGATTTATGATTTGTCTATAAATTATTTAATAAAGTCTATAAAATATATAAGCATACAGATACCTATACCCGATTTGGGCCCGACCCGTACCTGACTCGTACCCGGTCTTCAACGGGTAGTATACGGGTAATCACTATTCAAACCGGCTCAAAAAGATCCGATGGGTATATTATTAACTTAAGTATCCAGATCTGAATTCGGCCTGAAGTTAAATGGTTAGGGTATATATATTTTTTTACTCCTTTTTTTTTAGGGTACAGATATAGTATATCAACTATCCAGTTCCGACCCGGTCAAATGACACTTATTTTTTAGAGGCACGATTGAAATTGCCCTTTATTAAACCACCCGTATATTTGATGACAATAATTTATATCAACGCAAGTAAAAGTTTGAAGGAGTCAACAGAGAACGAATACAAACTAGATCTAGGGACCTACATACGTTTTTACCTGCATTTTTTTTTTTTTTTTTTTTTTTTTTGATAATTGCTACCTTTACAACCCAAAGGGGTTCTAATCTCTACAACCCCTTATCAAGGATTGTAGAATTTAACAAATCCCCTTTTAGATTTTAGTTTAAAAAAAAAGTGATAAAACAAGTAGGTAAAGAGGAGCCCTTGGATAGGAGAGGCTGCAATGTTACACGTACTTCCAATATGAATTGTAGAGGTGGCCTTATTGAACACAATTGAGTCTCACAAGAATGGAAACACAATATAGGTTGTAGGGGTAAATATATTGCTAATTATTTTGTCTTATTGGACAGGTGTTTGTGAGAAAACCAAGTCTCACAAGAATAGAGAAGTTCATCTATTATTACTACATTCAATCAATTGCATCAATTTTTTTTTAAAAAAATAAAGGCTAAAATATATATAGAAGCTTCTTACCACCACCTTTTAGGACTGTTAGTTAGTATTATCTCTCTGAGCACTTCAAGATCAGATCACAATTTGAGCGAGACCTATGTGTTCATATGGCTGATGATGAGCATCATTGGGGAAAAGACAAAGAAGAAAATAAAAGAGATGCATCTTTCCTTTAGGAACCGGCGCAAAATTAAAAAAAAAATAAAAAATCAAAATAGAGAAAATTCTCATGTAAATACTTGCTTCTTTTATTTTTCTTTTCTGACTTTCAAAAATTATATTTTGTCTTTTTAAAATCTCATAAATATTTTTAGGATGTTACAGTATTAATAGACTGGACGAAATGATAAAATTATCTTTATTTGTTTTATAAGAAAAATTATTTAATATATTTTTACTATTTTCAAGAGTAGTTTCGATATAAATTATAAGAAGTGAAAGGAATAATGACAGGACCTGACGGAGGAGGGCTAAATACTTCCACTTAAAATTTTGAGGGGGCGAAATATAGACTTTTGAAAGTCGTGAAAGAAAAGTAAAAAAACGAAGATTTTCAGAAAAGTTTTATATATTTTAGTCATAAAATAATAAAAAAGAGTATGGTTGACCGTACTTTAGATTATATTCTAATTCTAATGGTTTTTCAACAAATTTTTTTTTAAAAAAAGAGCTAGTTAATTTGGTGCTACCAATAACCAGTATAATATATTAAGGCTGCGTTTGGTTCGGATATAAGGGACTGTTTGGTTGGATGTACTTGCAGAAACAGTGTAGTTGGAAATACATGCAGTTGCAAATGCTGCAGTTGTAATTACACCTAGTCTGTTTGGTTTTACGCAGTTGCAACTGCTGCAGTTACATTTCTTCTGTTTGGTAATATGAAGCTGATAGTTGTATTTGTGAATTTTGTCACATTTTCAGATAGAGTGGTGAGATTACCTTCACTAAACATAAAATAATTGTATAAGTTTATTAATCATTTAAATTTACTATTTATAAATAAATAAGTAGATGTATATAATATTCTTCAACTTATTAATCGACACATTTAAAATTTTTAATTTATTTAATTTTAATATGTAAATCAAACTTTAAAATTTAAATGATTCTCTCATTTTTTTATCAAATTTAATAATTATAATTAATTAAAACTTATTAAATTAACATACACGATCACATTCTATAAAATTTTTTTAAGAAAACAATATTTATATTTTAAATAAAATAAATTTAAAAATTTTAATTTTTTGCACAAAGCTTGTATTGTCTAAAAAATTTTATTAGTATGAGTTTATTTATAAGTATTTCTATTTACCTATATACATATATTATTTATTTATTTAGCTATTTATTTATTTATTTATTATTGTTAATTTGTGGGTGATCCTATCCCTCACCAACTGCTGTAGTTGGAACTACGGCTAATTTGGATGTAGTTCCAACTGCAGCATTTGGACCTTCTTGTGTAGTTGGAATTGCAGCAGTTGAACTCAACTACACTGAACCAAACAAAGGAATTGAGGTTGCACGCATTTGCAACAGCAATGCAGTTGCAAATGCATGCAACCAAACAGCCCCTAAGTAAGAACTGTTTATTCCAGGAATAAATATAAGTTCAGGTATAAGCAGGAATTAGACTAATTTTATGTTTGAATGAAAATTGAGTTGTTCCTAAGAATAAGATAAGGGTGCGTTTGGTTCGAGTTATCCTGGCAGGATTACAGGCAATCCTGTCAGGATAACTGTGTTTGGTTAATCCGCTATGTAATCTAGTAGTTAATGTAGCATTACAAATCGAGCAGGATTATATCGAAAATATTAACGGAAGGGGGGTCGTGTATCTTGCATTACTGGAACCCGTTAATACTACATATTATGTAAAATGACAATTTTACCCTCCAACAACTCCAAATCTAATTAACAGCATTATTTTCATCTCTCTCGCCTTCCCCCGGCCCTCTCTCTCGCACGCCGCTTTCTCTCGCTCTCTCTCTCTTGACGTCTCTCTCCCTCTCCCTCTCTCTCTCTCTTTCTCTCTCTCTCGCGCACGAACACCTATCATCTTATATTGCGTTGTCCTCCTAAGTAATCATCACGATCTCCTTCCCTTCATTCGTCATTTTCGCAAAAAATAATATTCAAATGACCACAATAAGGGCAATTTTGAAAAAAAACTATACTTTTATGTCAGGATTACTAAATTTTATAAACTGAACCAAACATATTAATGCTATAAACACTGTAATCTAGTATTACATTACTGTATTAAACCAAACGCTCTAATGCAGCATCAGTAGTAATCTCACGCCAAAATCCAAGATACCTGGATACGTCGAGATACTTTGTAATATTACATAACTCGAACCAAACGGGCCCTAATAGTATTTGGATGGTTAGATTGGAACAAGAGGAATAAGAATTATACTTTTAAATTAAAATTATTTATCTAATTAATTAACATCAAAATATTACTTAAAAATAATTTAATAAATTAATAAACTTATTAATTATTAATATTGTATAAGATAATAAAATTATATTAATTAATTAATTATAAAAAATAATTTAACTTTTTAATTAGTTAGTAAATCATTTTAGCTAGATAACTAGTAAAAAAAATTAATTAGATTAATAGAAATATTAATGGTTGATCAATATAAATATTAGTTTATGGATAAATATATTAAATTATTATTATTAATAATTAATTATAAATAATAAATTAATTAATTATTTTATTATTTAAGCAATAAATAATACTTTAAATATATTAATTAGATTAATTAATTATTTAATATTATAATTAAAATTAAATTTAGATTTTAATTAATTTTGTTCCCACTTGAAAACAAATTTGGGAACAAATGGGGGAATATGGGCTTTTTTTCTCTCTTATTTTCAAACCAAACACTACTGCGCGATGTAATGTTTTTCCAAAAAGAAGAAACAATTACAACCCATTTGGATTGTAGGGCTAGCATTGCTCTTACAAAATTGGATGGCAAAATGTATGAAGATCCCCTAAACCTTGCCATTTTCAAAAACATGCTCCTAAATTTGTAGTTTCAACAATTATACCTTTTAGATTCTATCAAATGATTCGCTCGATCTCTCCTCAGCCGAAGTTTCCAATTATTTTGTCACAATGTACTACGTATAACCTTGTAAGCATTTAAAACATAAAGGAATCTTATCTTTTGTATTCTAGTACATAAAAAAATAATAAAAATTGAAAAGAATCCATTCTATTCTATAATTTTGATGCTTGATTATTATAATTAGAAAAAAATAATATTTTTTGTGTTTTGAAGTTACATAAAATTATGTGTATGAAATGCAATCAAAATGTGGTTTTAATTAGTAACTTTACTTGTAGAGAGGGATCTATTAAACTACTTGATTACGTCCAGAAAATCTAGTTATCGAAGTTAAAAGTTCAGGTGCCTATTGGAATAAGTGCGGAAGTTTAAGGATCTTCCCTAAATTGAGTAATATGCAAGGATATTTCCGTACCGGTTCATTTACTTCAGTTTCTTTGAAGTTTTTCGTGTATTGCATTAATCTGTGACTTAAAAAATTTATAGTTTTTTAGACCTGTGGACAGATAGATGGTGTGGTGATGTCACTCTATAGACGTTATTTCCCATTGTTTATGAAGGAGTAGTGCGAAAATTTATAAGAATCAGCGAATGCTTGTCGAGTAGAGGATGGAGGTGGAGAAAGATTCTGAGAGGAATTACAACAAGAAGGAGGGAAACGGACCCTACTATTTTAGCCTTGAAAGATCATATCTCTGGTTTTAGGGGTGGATCAAAGATCGGATAGAGTACTTGGGAGGTGGAAAGCTGATGGTAAATTCACTGTGAAATCAATATATGGGGTGCTCAGTGACGGAGGGACAAGGGATGCCCGCGCCAGTAAGTTATGGGGTCTTCAGATACCTCTGAAAGTTCAAGTTTTTACTTGGCTCGTTCTCAAGATAAGACCACTTACAGCAGATAATCTCATTAAGAGGGGATGGACAGGGAACACAACCTGTGTGCTCTGCGGAATTGAGGGAGAAATGGTGAATCACCTATTTTCGCGATGTGTATTCAGCAGATTCATGATTGCCATGGCTGTGGAAGGGGTTCAGGTTGGGGACCTGGGCGATGATGTGAGGTACGTATGGGATAAGTGGATGGCAAGGGATAGCGCTCAGTCTGCTGGAAACATAATGACTGAACTGACAGCCAGTTGGTGGGTCATCTGTAAGGTAAGGAATGCCGTTATTTTTAGGTTGGCTAATGCTGACCCCTTGCTAACTGTCAACTCGATCATACGTTTGATGCTTCAGTGGGAGGAGAATAGTGTGTTTAAACGAGCGCATCCTGGCCCCGGAATTTAAAGAAAATTAAATGTTGGTTTTTTTTTCTCTTTTAATTTTAATTTTATTTTATTCTACTTTTATTTTTAATAGTATTTGGATCATTTTACTACTAAGTTTATAGTTCTTGGATGAAAAATTATAGAATTGTGATGTTACTAGTCCCCTAAAATTTAATGATCGCCTTTCTAAAGTTTAGTGAGTGATTGGTAGAATAGTATATGATCTACGAAATAAAATTAATTGAAGAATATATTTAATGATGAAAATTTTAATAGCACCAAATACTTGATATTATTAAAAATATCTCAGCCGGACTCTTCCGTAATGATAACAAATAACAATAATGATAACGTGTCCAAGCACTTGCGGGGGCATTAATGGAAAATAACACTGCGGTCTGTGCCTCTATTAAATGCACCTAACTTTGAACTCAAAATCAAACGCTGAATTAAGAGAAATTATACTATATAGCAGTGACACCGTATCATCTATAACCAATCAATCACATTTTCTTATTTGAAAAAAAATATAGTAAAAATATTCTTCTAATAATTATAATGGACAGATAAATCAAAAAAAATATTTTGATTCATGGGTGACACATTCCAGAATTTTTCCTAAATTAAACACTGTGTGGGCCCCGCAAAACTATAACCATGTACATTTTTTTGCGCCCCTGGTGCTAGGTCCCCGTTACGCGGTTTCTAAACCCCACGGCAACCAACGAGGATCCACCACGTGTCGAGATCTCACAGGGAATTTGATAGGGTTTTTTTTGCATTTAGCCCCCCGAAGAATTTTTATTTTAAAAGTAGCCCTATCAAAATTTAATTTGCAAAAATGGTCCTACTCCTGCCACGCAAGTGCCACGTCAGCGCCACGCGGGCGGGGCCGGGGGCGGTAGTTAAGTTAAACACGGTGAATCATTCACCGTGTTTAGACACGGTGAATGATTCACCGTGTTTAGTACGTATTTTTTGTAGAGGAATAGGGAGTTAGGGATGTTAATGGGGTATGGATATTCAAAATATTATTCGAACCTAAACCCGAATAAATTATTTTATATACATAATTTATTTTTACATATTTATACAATATATAAAATATCCAATAATTTTTATTTCTTAGATCTTCATCCAATCCAACGGTATAAAATATCTAATAATTTTAAAAATCTATACCATTGGATTGATNGGCTGAAGAACTGCCCGGCATCACCGGTGTCGCTGAGGAGGCGGTCGACAAGTGCGGTGCGGTCCTCCGAGCTGAGCGCGGCGACGTCGACCTCGGAGAAGGCGCCAGGGGAGTCGTCGCCGCGGCGGAGGAGTCCGCGGCGGGCGCGGGCGAAGGTGGGGAGGCGCTCGATCGCCGCCCGCCGGAGCGCCTCCTCCTCCTCCTCCTCCACGCCGCTGCATTCGCGGTACGAGCTCGACCTCGAGAACGCCGGCTCCGTAGGCGCCCACATAGTAACCCTAACCCTAACCCTAACCCTAACCCTCGTCGCTCGAAGGGGTGGGGGTGGGGGTGGTGGAGAGAGGAGGAGGGGGTCTTAAAAGAGGGAGGAGCATAGGGTTGGGGTTGGATCCACCGACTCGGAGCGAGCATTTATTGCCTCTCTTCTCTCTCTCTCTCTCTCTCTCTCTCTCTCTCTCTCGCGTTTTCTTACTTGCAGAAACGCGAAAAGGGAGGGGGGAGAGAGGGTAAAAAAAGTTTAGGAAGGAAAAATGGCGGGGTTTAGAGACTTTAAGACCGTTGGGTGGTTGGGATTTTAAAGTGAGGTTATTAATGGCGCGGAACGTCTTATTTAGGGGTTTTTTTGCATTTAGCCCCCTAGTAAATTTTTATTTTAAAAATAGCCCTATCAAAATTTAATTTACAAAAATAGCCCTGCACCTGCCACGCAGGCGCCACGTCAGCGCCACGCGGGCTGGGCATGGGCCAGTGTATTAAGTTAAACACGGTGAATCATTCACCGTGTTTAGACACGGTGAATGATTCACCGTGTTTAATACGTATTTTTTTGTAGAGAAACAGGGAGTTAGGGATGTTAATGGGGTATGGATATTCAAAATATTATTCGAACCTAAATCCGAATAAATTATTTTATATACATAATTTATTTTTATATATTTATACAATATATAAAATATCCAATAATTTTTATTTCTTAGATCTTCATCCAATCCAACGGTATAAAATATCTAATAATTTTAAAAATCTATACCATTGGATTGATGAAGATCTAAGAAATAAAAATTATTAGATATTTTATATATTGTATAAATAAATAAAAATAAATTATGNCAACGGTATAGATTTTTAAAACCCGCTGGGTTTAGGTTCGGGTTTCGAGTTTTTGGTTGGATATGGATATAGGTATGAATTTTTAAAATCCGTTGGGTTTGGATCCGGATTTGGATTTTAATTTGATTTTCAGGTTCGGATTCGGATTTTTGAAAAAGAGAAGAAAAAGAATACAAATTTCCTATTCCTCTTTTCAATATACAAAAAATACGTACTAAACACGGTGAACCATTCACCGTGTTTAGACACGGTGAATGGTTCACCGTGTTTGAACACGGTGAATGGTTCACCGTGTTTAACTTAATACACTGGCCCATGCCCAGCCCGCGTGGCGCTG
Organism: Ananas comosus; assembly: GCF_001540865.1. Classification (NCBI taxonomy): domain Eukaryota; kingdom Viridiplantae; phylum Streptophyta; class Magnoliopsida; order Poales; family Bromeliaceae; genus Ananas; species Ananas comosus. The sequence goes on from NC_033644.1 coordinate 6,475,260, forward strand.
ACGTGGCGCCTGCGTGGCAGGTGCAGGGCCATTTTTGCAAATTAAATTTTGATAGGGCTATTTTTAAAATTAAAATTTACTAAGGGGCTAAATGCAAAAAAACCCCAATTTGATACCTTGAGGTATGTAGAAGTTTGGTGGACCTCGTCTAACACGTCAGCTGAAGGTGAGGCAATTGAAAGTGCAACTTCCTTGGAACGGTGGATGTAATTAAAAAATTTTATTACAAAAATTCAACTGAGTTGGATCCTTTTACACCGTTAAATAAACAAACCTCTTATATTGACCATTAAAATTATAAATTTTGTAGCTCTTTGATCATTAGATCAATAATATTAAAAATATTCAAAATTTGATTTCTAAATTTTTCAAGTGGTATAGATCATGTTCAACGATATTGATTGTCAATTTGGAGGCTTCATCATTGAAAATAAATCGATAACGGGAGTCCGTTTGTTATTGATAGTATTATATATATATATATATATATATAGAGTCCAGCTATGGTGCTTCTAAAAGCACCAAGTACTTGGTGCTTGTAAGTTTTTTACCATTAGATTTACTCTACGGATCATTTTATTTAAAATCATTAGATTATACTATTTAACCAACCACCCACTCAACCCTATGGCGCCCGCATCATTCTAACTGCATATCTCTTAATCCAATGACTAAAAATCTACAAGTACCAATGTCTTGGTATTTTTAAAAGCATAGGAGCTCAATTCTATATATATATATATATATATAGAGAGAGAGAGAGAGAGAGAGAGTCCGGCTGGGATTGTCACGCCCCGGATTACACGTTTTTCCGGGCACGCCAACAGACCCGCCGTACATAGAAATTTTTCTTGTATACGAAACGATAGCTATACCTGTAAACAAAGTCAAGTTACAACCACAAGATAAAGAGGTACTAAACTGAAAACATATCAATATAAAACCTCGAGGGGTTCCAGTACATACAAAATGTCTACTACATCACTCACTCCAGCGAGTACCCAGACAACAACCATATGTACATAAATACTCCAAAACTATCTGTGGGAGATACTCCTCTAGCACTGCAACTTATCTGAAAGGGATCAAGCTCGCAACTCGCTTTCCACGATCAGAATCGGCGACAACAGCAGCCGCAGAAGAATGCTCTGCAAAAAGGGGTCAACAACTAGGTGTGAGAATTACTGCAAAAAGTAGTCCTCAGTGGGTACCATTATCGACTTCAACGGCTCACCCACTAAGTTTACAGAAAGTATGCAGGAAGATAGTAAAGAAAGCTGGTACAAACTCTACAGCTATATGCCACTATACTATCACTAACCAACACTAGCTATCTGTAGATGTAAACATGATGCAATCTCTGACCCAATCTCACTGGGGACTGTGAACACACCCGTCCCGCCTGTCGAAGCTACACCAACCACCACCACACTGGGTAGTTGATGAAGAGCAAATCCAACCTAGGCACTACTACATCAACACATAAAGCTCGACTCCGGAGTGGTACTCGTGGGTGCTACCCAACGGAGTATACAAGCATGTCTCTACCGAGCTCAATCAAACTCTCACAGGCTATAATCAAAGCAAATGGGTCTAACTGGTCTAACAACCAAAGCTCACGTGCCCTTGGCACAATCTGATGCTAACACAGAAATTTGGGTCCACCGTCAACCGCGACGGCACCTGACAGTCCGAAACAGTCTACACCTAACTGTAAAAATAAGCTCAGCATCCCAGCACGAGCATAAACTCATCCTAAACTAATCTGGATATCCACCGCGTACAAACTGCGGCGACACAAACCAACCACAGCTCATAAAACTAAATATAGTAGTTTTTAGAAAATGACAGTCTAGTATCTATAGTTTTCTCCTAGTCAATTCCAAATCCAACATGTAAAACAAATCTAGCATTTGTAGCATTTAAGCTCCAATTCAGATTTCATTAAAAGCAATGCAAATCGGCGAATCGAGCTACTAACATGATACTACATATGAAATTTACATGCTGACAACATCTACGCTTAAGAGGAAATCCGACGATTTCGGTAAACTTCAACCCACCTCGAAACGCTCGTGCAACAACGGTGAGAAGTCAAAAGGAGAGGAATCTTGCGCTCGCCTGGCCTCCAACGGCGCAACCGCGATGCCCACACGCTCGAACGGCTCTTCGGCGGAACGTCAACGTCGATATGAGCTCAAGCCGTGACCTCAATCACAAACGAATCCACCAGCTAGAGAGAGAGCGGAAAAGGAGAAGAAGAACCGGCCACAACCCCCTCTCTGTCAATATATAAGCTGGGAGACATTGGGTTGATCGACACTGTTGGAAGGACCAAAATGCCCCTCACCAACTCAAAAATCCAGCTGGAGTACCGGTACCTCACTTGAATATCGGTACTCGGCCTTCAGCCCGCAGCTTCGCACATTGGGTACCGGTACTCACCCGATGTAATACCGGTACTCGGGCTCGGTACCGGTACTTGTCCGATGCAGTACTGATACTCAGCATCAGATTGGCACAACTCGAGAGCGGACTGTTCAGGAAATACACTTGGGTACCGGTACTCCCCTGTATGGTACCGGTACTCAATACTAAAAACCTGCACTTTGCAGATTCCAATGTCAATGCACTGCTCTCGCGTTGCACTGAGTCCGTTTTGCGTCCATTTCGCACCAAAATGACTCGACTTGTCCCGACACTCTCCAGATGTGTCGACAAGCCTCAGATGCTGAAACCCAACAGGCAGTATCAAAATACCAGGGATACTTTACATGCCACTCGTTCATATCATAATGCCTCTAATACACTAGTTTACATGTCCCTCGTTTTCATCATCGAGTTCAAGTTCACCCTTTTCTTATCACTATAGGATTTTATGTCACAAGACCCAATCCTCATGCCCCCCCTAGATTCATGTGTCAAGGTCACGATGCTACACTACTAAGAAAGTATGCAAGGAAATAGAAATGCAACTATAATGCATAAGTATCAATAGGTGAAAACATGATCAACGATCAACTCGGACATAGAAAGAAGTCCAACTGCTTCGGGATGACACCCCCCACTTTCAATGCCACGATGTTCAAGTTCTTTATCATACCTCTATAGAGTCCTGTGTTCACACCCAATCCTCACACACATAGCCCTATGTTCCATCTCATATTTGCACAAACCTCATGAGAAAATGCAAGGAAAGGAATAAGCAACAACCTACTCTACGATGTATGAATACTATACATGAACATATATGGCCAACATCCATTTATCATCTAGTAAATGCTATGACATGTCAATATGCATATTCCATTTATCATATTCTTACCATATGTCAATCATGTATAATTCATCTAATATAATCCACCATATGTCAACATGCATTTTATCTAGCATATATTCTCATCTAGTAGATTCCAATGGTAGGCAACATTGTCAAGCATAATATGATCCAAGCATTCATATTATCATACAAGCCTACCAATACACATATATGCATCAATAAGTAATAAAACCGCATTCCACTTAGACATGGAAGCAAGCTAGTATCTTCGGTGAGCACAACCCACCTCGCAACACTTTCTGATTGCTTGTCGACACTTGTAATCGGGCTCCCGCGGCACACGATACCCGGTTCGGCTCGAATCCGCAATCGGCGCGTCAATCCGCAACCTAGAGTTGTTTGGGACCCTTCTCTAACCTTCAATTAGAGAACAATAGGGTTTAATTAGATCAAAACCCTCTAATCTCTANAGAGAGAGAGAGAGAGAGAGAGAGAGAGAGAGAGAGAGAGAGAGTAGAGCTACCATATTTTTGAAAGCATAAGAGAGTCCGTGCTTTCAGCTTTTTGGCCCTTAGACCAATCTTTTTGACTATTTTTGATATTTGGATTAATATTATTACCCTAGAGGGACTACTCAACCCTAAGGGGGACCACCATTATAATCCTTGATCCAAAAGTTAAAAAGTAAGAAGCACCAATTTTCTTATTCTTTCGATAGCATAGTAGCTCTACACTATATATATAGAGAGAGAGAGTTCGTATAATGTACCAGATTTTAATATAAATTAAGTGTAAATAAAAATAGTGTAGGATACTATTTTTATTGGACTTAAAGAAGTAAAGTATAAGTCGGAAATGACTCGTGTTGAAATCGGAATGAAAACAGGAGATTTAGAATTTTCTGTGAGAAACGGGACTGATATTTTAAGCAGAAAATTCACATTCTCAGAAAATTATAAAAATCTAAAAATATGTCAGGATTATTTTTATGAGGCTAGATTTAAAGTTTCATGTCATTCTCCCGGAAAGTAAAAAAATAAAATCTGACTGCTATTTGCTAGAGATTACAGTTCGGTAGAACTTTCGGTAACAAAAAATGGTTGAAACTGAAAAGTTATGATATTTTCTTGTTTATTAAATAAAACCGAGCCTGACTGTCAAATTTGAGAGAAAACAGACATTCAGAGGGGCTCCGGCGAAAAGGAACAGATTCTGAGCTACTAAACTGCTGGTGGAAATAGTCTTTTGAGGGTGTTTATTATAAAAGGAGTTGTCTTCTTCTTCTTCTCCTTCAACCGAGCAACACACACACACACCAGCACACACGCATGGAGAGGGAGAGAGAAACCCTCCCTTTTTCTCTCTAAATATCTCTCTCATCTCTCTAGATGTCTCTCTCAAATTCGCGGCGTTGGCGGAGAGCAAGCTTGTGAACGCGTTGGAAGCGACGGATCGAGTCTTCGTGCGCCCGGTTGAGCGGCGTGCTTTCGACTCGGCATTCGCAATTTCGGTAAGTATTTAGGATTTGGTTTAATCCTTAATGCTTAGTGTTCTAGTAGTCTCCAAAGTGTTTCTAGCATGTCGCTCTATTTAATTTTAGAATATTTGGAGGTTAATTTCATGCTAGGGCTTAAAATGAGGGTTTGGAAATTAGAGGGTTTTGATCTAATTAAACCCTATTGTTCTCTAATTGAAGGTTAGAGATAAACCGTTGGAGACTCTAGGTTGAGGATCGGAGAGTGTTCGGTTGCCGATTGCGAGTTTGGGTCGAACCGGGCCACGCGTGCCGCGGGAGGCCGATTGCAAGTGACTACAAGCAATCGGATAGCGTTGCGAGGTGGGTTATGCTCACCGAAGATATTAGCTCACTTCCATGTCGAAGTGGAGCGTTGTTTATCATTGATGCATACAATGGTAGTTAGTTGCAAAACATGTAGTCGCATGAGATGAATGCTATGATTGACTACCATAGATGATAATAATGATGTATGGTTACTATTGATGCATGTATGCATATTTGGTAGGTTGTACATGATAATGTAAATGTAGGAATTATATTATGCTTGATGTTGTTACCTACTATGAGATGCTGGATGAATGTATGACATAGAGGCTATACGAATGCATGAGATAGAATATGCATGTTGACATATTGTGGATTATGTTAGATGAATATGCATGATGATATGTTATAGCATATGCTAGATTCATGTAGATGTGAACTTGGATCAATAACTCTTAGTGGATTAGAGAATTCGACATTGGAAAACAAGAACATGAAAACTATAATACTCGATGTGGACAAGTAGAATGTCAAGTAGATCGAGTGGCATTTGGACTAGTGTAGTAGAGACACTATGACGTGAACAGAGGGATAGATGATTTCCCGAGTTGTGTATATGTGCCACGTGAAACTAGTGTAGTAGAGACACTTGTGACATTACTATTGGGATTAGTGGATTTCCCATGTTGTTGTTAACCCTAGTAGACAGGGTATCCTCGAGTGAGAGGATTGGATCATACTCACATAGTCTGTTTAACCTTGGCGTGGTCGCCCCACCCAAGTAGCGAGCTCCGGAGTCGTCGTCGCGTTTGGGTAACATGATTACCCAGCAAACGGTCTCGGGTGTGTGTAATGCAGAGTCTCCTCACCGCGAGATTTGAGATGTGAGTCGGCCTTAACCTTTTGGTTAGCGAGTGAGATTGGGTGACATTCTTGTGAGCTATGGATGAATCCCAGCAGAGTGGATTGACATCCTAGTTGATATCCCAATTGAGTGGATTCAAGGCTGAGGTGCATGTGAGACGTCCTTCACCTCGAGCCTGGTTTTACGCGGTACTCTGCGGATGATTGACTCAAGACCGAATCGAGTGGATAGCTTTGTAAAAGTAGATGAAACCTTGTTAGCAAAATTGTAATTGACATGAATCTAAGATAGAGAAAAACTTAGATGTCATTTGGATGAGCTATGGATAGCGAGACAAAAAGTAGAAGCAGTTGATCTACTGACATTATTGCATATTGAGTTGGATGATTGCATTGTTGCATGTTGCGAGGCATGAACATTATAAATGTTAGTTGCATAAAATATTTGATGAAATATATATACCTGCGGATACTTGTTGGACTAACATGTTGCAGTGCCTCCTTCGGATCTGGTGAATTGAGCTTTTCCCTTGGGTGGCCATACCCACTGGGAACTATGGACAATAGTTCTCACCCCCGTATTGATTTTGGGGTACAGGTTCACACGTGAGCGGCGCGGCGACGCGAGGAAAAGGCGTAGCTTCGTAGATAGCGCCTTACCATAGAGACCAGAGATAGCATTACACTGAGTCGGCCTAGCTAGGGGTTGTAGAAAAGCATTATTGTTGTAACCTTAATTGTATTTGGAAGAAAAGAAAATGAAAATCTAATATGTAAAAAGCATGTGATGTGAATACTTGTAATAGTTTAGTTGTTTTATGTTTTCGATACTTCCTTATGCAATCTGTGATTGAATACTGTTCCCAGTTGGAATATTAATGGCGACGCCTAGGACGTACAGGCGAAACTCTGTCCGTTCGGCGGTCTGTCGGCGTGCCCGAATCCGACTAAATAGGCGGGTCTTGAGGCGTGACAGTTCGAATCGAGTGCTTCTATTAGTACCAAGCACTTGATGCTAAGTTTTCCTTCGTTAATCATTTCCATTCATTAGACCATAATATTCAACCAGCCACCCACTCAATTCTACGTGATCACTATCATCCTAACTACACATTCTTTTATTTAAGGACTGAAAACCTAATAGCACCAATGACTTGATACTATTTGAAATACTTCAGCCTCTCTCTCTTTCTCTCTCTCTCTCTCAATATATATATATATATATATTTTATCATCTCATGTATGAAGTGATGAAATTTAAAAATACAATTCGCAATTGCATACAACCAAAATTATTGCCATAACGCAATTTAGTGCATTCAGCCAAACAAGATTTATGCAATTATGATTGCTGCATTCCTAACTATATTGTATAGTAGTTGCAACTTTATGCATTTTATTTGATTGAATACAATAAAAAATATGTAGCTATAAACAGTCTAATTTGTTTTTTTTTTTCTTTTGTTTATAATTTTTTAAAATACTAATTGTATATAATTTTATATACAAGAAGAAGATTTTTTTTTTCTTTTTTCTTATTATGATGATCAGTTAGTTTGCATACACTTCAACCTGATAATGGAGGACAAGTTTTCTTGGAAAGATTATAGGAGTGTATGATATACACTTACCTTTTTTTTGAATGAGATTATTTACTTATCACATGATGTGACTAGTAAAATAATTTCATTAAATAGACAAGTGAGATATGTGATATATGTTGGAAAAATCATTCTGATCTTTTATTACAATATTCTAAAAACAATTCGAAAGTTTAATTTCAGGTTTGGAAAAATTCCGAGAAAGAAAATAAATAACAAATACTGTAAAGAAAAGGTTTAGAAAAGGCCTGTGGATCGAGGCGTGCAGAGCACTATCCTAGAATGCACCTCTACGTGCGAGGCTTCCCGGCAATTACTTCCAGCAATACAACGATCACGTTCCACCCCGTCGGCACGCTTTCAAGGTGGCGCAAGACGAACCCAACAAGCTTCAGATCCAGCTAAGAAAGCTCGGTGAAAATAGACGAGGTAGGGTTTAGGTATGCTAGGGTTCTTCGTTGAACACACGTAACCTTCCAAAATATATATAATCAAGGCGGGAATCTTATTTCAACAGGTCAAATCTATGTAGAACAAGATAAGCCTAAGATTATACAAATAAGGATTAGGATTAGTGTCACGCCCCGGATTACTCTTTCCCCGGGCACGCCGACAAATCCGCCATATACAAAGAAAATTTTTCTGTATACGAAGCGATAGCTGTACTTGTAGATCATACAACACTACAACCAGTAGTATAGAGCTGCTAAATGACAAGTATATAAAGATAATGGATCAGTACATATGCAGTATCCTGGTACAAAAGTACTCGCTCCAGCGAGGTATAACAACAGTATGTAATGAACCAAAAACTACAACTATCTATAGCTGGAACTCCGCTAGCTTTGGCTTGTCTGGTAGGGCTCTAACTCACGACGCCCTTGCCATGATCAGAATCAACAGCAGCAGCAGCAGCAGTCGAAGACGATGGCTCTGCAAAACGAAAGGCAACAACTGGGCGTGAGAACTACTGTAAAAACAAGTAGTCCTCAGTGGGTACCGCCCTCAAAATCATCGGTTCACCCACCAAGTCTACAGAAGTAAGCAGAGATAGTAAGAAAAGCTAAAATAAATCTACAGCTAAAAGTCAGTATACTATCATGCTCTAACACTAACCATCTGTAGAAAAATAAATCCTGACCCTATCTCACTAGGAACTGTAAGCATACCCGTCCGAGGGACTGCGAACACACCCGTCCCGCCTGTCGAAACGAACCAGTAAACTACTCTATGAGTAGCCGGTGGAGAAAACTCTCTAGGGAATGAATACACCCGTCCCGTCTAACTAGGTGACACCTTAGCTCAAGAGTAGTCGATGGAGAAAACTCTCTGGAGACTGTGAATACACCCGTCTTGCTTAACTAGGCTATACCGTGGCTCAAGAGCAATTGGTGGAGAAAACTCTCTTGAGACTGTGAATGCACCCGTCTCGCCTAACTAGACTACACTGTAGCTCCAGGGTAGCCGGTTCAAGTAAAAAGTCCGACAGGACGACTGTGACTCCACTCACGTCACAACCTTATCGGAGGTAGGGAAAAGCGTCACTACGATCTCACCCAGGCTGCCCAAACGGACCCACTCTGCCTGTATCTAGCTACACCGTACACCACCCCAAGGGTGGCTGGCTCAAGAATTATCCCAACAGAAACTGTGACCTCATCACAATGAAACCTCATTCTGGAATGGCATTCGTGGACGCGACCCAAACGAGTTTACAAGTGTCTCTGCCAAGTTCATTCAGGCTCTCACAGGCTATAATCAAATAGACAGGTTCTCACTGGTCTAACAACCATAATCCACGTGCCCTTGGCACAATCTGATGCACAAACCGCAAACTAGGTCCACCGTCAACCCCGACGGCACCCGACAGTCCGGAACAGCCTAACTACTGCTGTAAAAATAAGCTCGGCATCCCAGCATGAGCGTAACTGTAACCTAAACTGCCTGAAGTATCCACCACGCTCAACCTGTGGTGATACAACCAAACTACGGCTCCTAGAGCTAAATCTGGTAGTTTAAGCATATGACAGATTTAAATCGCTGGTTTTCTCCTAAGTCAAATCCAAATCCAATATGTACAAATATATACAGTCACAATACTAGGCTCCAATTCAAATTTCTAAATATGCCAAAGCAATGAATTGAGCAACTACAATATGTGAAACAACGCAACGGATATATGTCGACTATATACACACTTAGAAGGTAAACCGATTAACCCACCTCAAAAGCTACTCCAAACTACGGCAAGAAGTCGAAAGAAGCGAAAACACGCGCTCGCTCGGCCTCCCGATGGCGCTACCACGCCGAACGCACGCTCGAACGGCTACCCTGCGCGACGTCGGCGTCGATCCGAACTCCACCCGAAGCCTTCTCCACGTACGGCTCAAGAACTAGAGAGAGAGAAAATTAAAGAAATGGACACCCTAAGTTAATTAAGTTGATAAGCATGCATGAGGGGGTAGGTGCACGTGGCATCCTTATCCACAACCCACAAGACAATCCTAGTCTTTACCAAAAAAAAAAAAAAAAAAAAAGGATACTACAATTAGGATTAGGATAAAGATAAAACCGAAAAAACAAAAATAAAATAAAATAAAACGGGTATATGGACCGCGCGCGCCGCTGCCCGCCGGCCCGGCTCGTGCTCGTGCCGTGCGTGCGTGCGTGTGTTTAAATGAGAGCATAACTCTCATTTTCTTCTAAGCAACTAGCTTGAGAATAAATGAATATATATACCAACAACACCCTTTTAGTTTCCAATGTGAGACTAAATCTCACACATGAAAACTTTAGTTGGGCTCTCAAGCAAGGCCCACTAATTATTGGGCTGCCCAAGAGGCCTAACAAATTTTAAATCACAAAAAAATCCAATAAAATCTAATAATATACATCTCTTTGGGGTGTATGGATACATTGCTTATAATATTAGAGATGCCAATGGAGCGGATCCAAGTGCGAGAGGAGTCTCCTACTTTTTTTTTGTGCAAATGGGGTGAATTAAGTACTGATTAATTTATCATATTTTTTACCCTACTTATCGCTCCATTCTTTGTGGATCAGGATTGGGATGGATATTCGGGGTATCATGAGTTATGTGTTGTAACATTTTATTATTAATTATGAAATTTTAATTTATTAACATAGTTCAAGTGAAGGTACAACTTCACTTAATTTGCATTTATGTTAGTAAAGTTACAACTTCACTTATTTTGCATTTATGTTAGTAAAGTTACATCTGTTTTAATTTGATAACCTATACACGTATATTTCTATAACTCTTAAACACTTAATTTTTGTAATTAATACCTTGTAACCCATACTATTTTGAAGCCTATAAATAGAGGGCTTCTCTATTCACTTACACACAACTCAAAAAAGAAGAACGAAAAGAAAAATAAAAGCCTACTTCTATTATACTTGTGAGAGAGAGAAAGTCAAAGAAAGGTGTTTCTTTTGGTGGAGCTTTGGCCTTATAACTTGTGTAGAGTTGGTGAAGCCACACGACGAGGGTTGAGCCGTTGTATTCTGGAGGGGACAAGGCAGTATTCTGCTGCATCGGTTAAAAGGCTTTACCAATCGCAGAGGGCTTGAATCTTCTTAAAGAGAGCGAGATTTTCGTGCCTCGGCTTGAACGACTTGTTGACACTTTTTATATTATTTTGTAGCTAGCCTCTATTTTTGGAATATATACACTAATAATTTTAAGGAGATTCAAGAATGAAGGCTACACTGAAAAGTTCAACAGTGCAACAAAAAATCTCAACGAGCAAAAAGAGACGTCTCTCGAGACATTAATCGCACGCATTCGCGTGGAAGAGGAGCACGCATTCGCGTGGAAGAGGAGGTAAGAGGCTAAGATGCACGTGAAGCAAAAGAGAATGATGTTAGCGCCACTAAGGTAAACTTAGTATCTTCTAATTTTTTACCTAATCACAATCGTTCTAGAAATACATACTTGAAGCTTAAAAAGAAAATTGGAAAAAATAGTGGTAGACCTCAATTTAAGCAAAATGACCAAGGACCTCCTTCTTATGTGAAAAATATAGTTTGTCATGTCTGTGGCAAAAGTGGGAATATTGCTCGAATTTACAAATTCCAAAAACATAAAGCTTTACCTCAAGCTAATATTACCGAGGAGACACTTGTGGCGATGATAGCAGACATATGCTTAGTTGAAAGTGCTGAAGGATGGTGGGCAGACTCTGGTGCCAATAGGCATGTCTGTTATGATAAAGGTTGGTTTAAAACATACACTCCCTATGAACAACCAAGAAGTATTATGCTTGGTGATTCACATACCTCTGAAGTTTTAGGGGGTGGTAAGGTCGAGTTAAAATTTTCTTCTGGGAAGGTGCTTATCTTGAAAGATGTGTTGTATATACCTTCGATTAGGAAGAACTTGATATCAAGTTTTCTTCTTAATAAAGCTGGCTTCAAACAGACCATCGAGTCTGATTAGTATGTGATTTTCAAGAATGGAAAGTTTGTAGGTAAAGGTTATGCATGCGATGGAATGTTTAAACTAAACATTGAGAATAAAGCATCATCTACTTCTGCTTACATACTTTCTTCTGTGAATTTTTGGCATGCTCGTTTGTGTCATTTTAACAGCAAATATGTTAGCTTGATGAGTAGTTTAGGATTAATTCCCAGACTGAATAGTGATTTTGACAAATGTGAAACATGTAGTAAGTCAAAAATCACTAAACGACCTCACAAGAGTATTGAAAAAAGTACCGAACTACTTGAGTTAATTCACAGTGATATTTGTGAATTTGAAGGTAATCTAACTCGTGGAGGAAATAGATATTTTATCACTTTTATCGATGATTTTTCTAAATATACTTATATCTATTTATTAAAAACTAAAAGTGATGTTTTTGACAAATTTAAAGAATTTCTCCATGAAGTAGAAAATCAATTCAGTAAAGAGATAAAGAGAATTAGAAGTGATCGAGGTCGTGAGTATGAATCTACGGGATTCAACTATTTTGTTTAGTCTTTAGGAATTATCCATGAGACTACTGCTCCATATTCGCCTGCCTCTAATGGTGTGGCTGAGAGAAAAAATAAAACACTTATTGAGCTAACAAATGGTATGATAGTTGATACTGGGGGTACGTACCCCTAAATTTTTGGGGTAAAGCCATTTTAACTGCATGTTATGTTTTGAATCGCATGCTACATAAGAAGTCTAAGATGACACCCTTTGAATTGTGGAAAGGGTATAAGCTAAATTTGGAATATCTTAAAATGTGGGCTTGTCTAACATATGTGAGGCTACCGGACCTTAAAAGACCCAAATTGGCTGTTAGAGCTGTCATTTGTATATTTCTTGGATATGCGTTGAATAGTACAACTATAAATTTTTAGACATTAAAAATAATGTAATTTTTGAATCAAAAGATGCTATTTTTCATGAAGAAAAGTTTTCTTATAAATTAAAAAATAGTGGGGGTCAAGATTTTAAAAGTGTTTCAAATAAACTGAGTTCTTCAAACTCCTATTTGCAAAATCAAGAAGAAAATATTTTTGAACCAAGAAAAAGCAAGTGAAACAGAATTGAAAAAGATTTTGGCCCTGATTATGTTTTTATGAATATTGAAGAAAATCCACAAGAAGCTTTATCTTCAAATGATGCAATTTTTTGGAAAGAGGCTGTATCTGATGAGATAGAATCCCTAATTTCTAATAAAATATAGAAATTAGTAGATTTACTTCCAGGCTGTACAACAATTGGTTGTAAATAGGTTCTCAGAAAGAAGTTGAAACCGAATGGAAGTGTAGACCAGTATAAAGCTAGACTTGTCGCAAAATGTTATAAACAAAAAAAAGATCTAAATTTCTTTGATACATTTTCTCCGGTGACGAGAGTGACATCCATCAGAGTTCTGATTGCTATTGCTGCAATTCATGACTTACAAATTCATCAGATGGATGTAAAATTTGCCTTTTTGAATGAGGACCTAGATGACGAAATTTATATGGACCAATCTGAGGGGTTCATTGAGCCTGGGCAAGAAAATAAAGTGTGCAAGCTAAATAAATCCTTTTATGGCTTAAGGCAGGCACCTAGACAGTGGCATGAAAATTTTGATTTTTGTATGATTGAGAATGACTTTAAATTAAACGAGTGTAATAAGTGCATCTATTACAAAATTTTTAAAAAGTTGCATGTTATTGTTAGCCTTTATGTGGATGATTTACTAATTTTTGGCTCTAACTTAAATGTTATCAATGAGACAAAAATTATGCTAAATCATTATTTTAAAATGAAGGATCTTGGTGAGACTAACTTTATTTTGGGTATGAAATTTACGAAAACATCAGATGGGATCTTTCTTGAGAAAATTTTAAGAAAGCACAACTTTCTTAATTGCAAGAACATGACTACACATTTTGATTCGAGCGTTTACTTATTTTTTGTTAAAAGTGAAAGTGAAATTTTGAATCAAAAGGAATATACTAGTATGATTGGGAGCTTGCGGTTTGGAACTGATTGTACGAGACCTGATATTGCATATGCAGTAGGGATATTCAGTAGATTTAAAAGCAAGCCGGGCACAGAGCATTGGCATGCCATAGAACAGTGATGAGATATCTCGTTAGTACGAAAACTTATGGCTTGTTTTGTGGGAAGTATCCTGCTGTGATTGAGGGATACAGTGATGCTGACTGGAATGCCCTATCAGGTGATTCTTTTTCTACCGCTGGTTATATTTTTACTTTAGCATGTGGTGCTATATGTTGAAAATCTAAAAAGCAAACTATTATTGCTAACTCAACTATGGAAGCCAAGCTTATTGCCTTAACTTCAGCTAGCGAGGAAGCTAGTTGGTTGAGAGACTTATTGTCTGAGATTCTATTTGTGGAAAAATTAGTTACATCTGTGTTAATACACTGTGGTAGCACTGCTGCTATTGGTAGAGTAAGAAACCGTTATTATAACAGTAAATCCAGATCCGTGAGAAGAAAACACAGTATTGTGAGTCATATATGAACAATAATATTATCAGTGTAGATTATATTAAATCTATTGATAATCTGGCAGATCTATTAACCAAGGCCTTAGGAAGAGAAAGGATCTGGAGCACATCGAGGGGAATAGGGTTGAAGCCCATAACATCATGAACCACATATGAGGATATCCAACCTGATGATCAGAGATCCTGAAAATTGGGTTTCATGGGAAAAACGAATTATATGGTGGTCGTAAAGAATGCACAATATATAGATTTATCTAATCGCATCTTTACCTATCCCTATGGTGTAGGTGCATTCATCCTGTAATGAAAAGAGGGTTGAACTTTTGCTCTTAATGAAATTTGTGGCTTTTATGAGCAGGGGGTTAATTAGAACTATAGGAGCACCCTTGACGGATTTCATATATGTGAGAATAGAAGTGAGATCGTTTCCTATGAGAACGGGCTTATTCTCAAATATGCTAATGAAAATCAGGATCGGCACAAGGCCGTAACGTGCTAGCTAATAAAGCTCATATCAACACCTGGATTGTTATATGTGAGAAGTGACTCTCTATTTTTCCTAAACAGGCAAAGTTCAAGTCTGAAACCACTCTGGCTCTGGAGTAAAGATTACTGTTTCACTAAGTGAAGACTCAATGCAGAGCACACATTCATTATATATAATGATCTCTCTTTGGCCATCAAACTCTCATATATTTTTAATAATAAAATGAGTGGAGAAATGTTGTAACATTTTATTATTAATTATGAAATTTTAATTTATTAATATAGTGCAAGTGAAGTTACAACTTCATTTAATTTGCATTTATGTTAGTGAAGTTACATCTGTTTTAATTTGATAACCTATACACGTATATTTCTATAACCCTTAAACACTTAATTTTTGTAATTAATACCTTGTAACCCGTACTATTTTTAAGCCTATAAATAGAGGGCTTCTCTATTCACTTATACATAACTCAAAAAAAAAGAACGAAAAGAAAAATAAAAACCTACTTCTATTATACTTGTGAGAGCTATTATACTTGTGAGAGAGAGAAGGTCAAAGAAATGTGTTTTTTTTTGTGGAGCTTTGGGCTCACCTATTTGTGCAGGGTTGGTGAAACCACATGACGAAGGTCGAGCCGTTGTATCCTGGAGAGGACAAGCTAGTGTTTTGCTGTATTGGTTAAAAGGCTTTGCCAACCGCAGAGGGCTTGAATCTTCTTAAAGAGAGCGAGATTTCCGTGCCTCGGCTTGAACGACTTGTTGACACTTTTTATATTATTTTGTAGTTAACCTCTATTTTTTTAATATATACACCAACATTATGACAAATCAAGAGAATGAATGTTCCTCGTCTCTCACTCCATTTTTTTTAAGTAGATTAGAATAGATTTAGGATGACTTATTTTTTTTCTTTACTTTTGATTTCCTTAAATCTTAATGCTGTATTCGATATGGATCGGAGCGGGAGTTTCACCGACCCGGTTCCATTTGCATCCCTTATTATTAATAGGTTAATTGCAAACATCTCCCTATAAATATAGCAGATTGCAAATATTTTTCTACAAAGTTTAACTTTCTTACGTTATTTCTACAAATATCATAATATTTTCAAACACATGCGGTTAAGATCTGTTAGAAAAGTTTAGTTAATCATAGATAAAATATTTAACAATTGTTAGTTAATGGGGTAAATTGACATTTTTACCTCTCTTAATTATATTATACTTTCCTTTCTCAATCAAAACTCTAGTAACAGGAACTCTTCTTTTTCTTCGTTTTCTTCTTTTTCATTAATACTAGGAACTCGTAACTAGAATTTCTCCGTTGCCATTCATTCACAACGCGTCTTTCTTCGTCCATGTGGAACGCGTGTTGCCTTTTCATTCAATTTTTTTCTATAATTTTTTTCTTATTTTGTTCAAAAGAAAAAGTTTAGGAGAAAAAGAGTGAGAGAAGAGGTTGCAACAATCGTGAATTGAGTTGGATTTTAAAAAGAAAGAAGATGAGGAAAAATATGACCATTGAAAATTTTTTTGGGGATCATTTCTGCACGATTATAGTAGATAGGGTTTTTGGAGAAACATATTTGTATTGGCAGAATTAACATTTCACTTAGCTGCCGTTAAAAAATAAACAGTTCTCTAACATTAATAAATAAAAAAGACAAATATGAATATCACTGAAATTTTATAAAAATAAAATAAATATATTAAACTTTACAAAAATATGTTATTCGTTATATTTACATATAAAGTTATATGCAATTAACCCTATTGGTCGTACTAGGTGTGGTCTATGAATGATGTGGTAGACCTGGTCCACTTAATAATTTCATTTCACGACGGCGTTTCCCATTGTCACCCCCGAGATGACCGGCTCCGAGCATCTGCAACCGCTGATAACCGGTCACCCGAACCTTGTCGGCCTCGGTTCCGCTCCAGTGCCCTCAAAAATCTATATAAGCCTACCTCCCGTCCCCCTTCGTCCGAGGAAAGAGGGAAAAAAAAAAAAAAAAAAAAAACAAAGAGTTACATGGACTCTACACGTGTCTTAATTTTGTGTGTGTGTTCGAGGGAACACAACTTTGAACAATGGAAACCTAGCTAGGTCCANGGAAAAAAAAAAAAAAAAAAAAAATCAAGAGTTCGAATCGGGGTCGATCGATCGAGAGTCGGCTCCTTCGTCTCCACTCAGAAATTTACCCCCTTTTGCACCTCTTTTACTCTCCAATTTCAGCTCGAAATCGCGAGGTAATGTCTCCGCCGCTTCAATTTCCCTTTTTATATAGTAATTTTTCGGGTTTTCTTCTTCGATTTCGTCTTTGATCGACCCGATTGGAGGAAAAGATTAATTTATAGTGATGATTTATGCGGCGATGGGGTTTTCTTTGCTATCTCTTGCGATTATTGTGATTTGGGGATCTTTCTGATCCGGGCGACTCAGATTTTTTATGACCTGTTGTTGTGGGGATCTTTGATCGTGCAAAAAATTAGGGTTTTCTTCCGCGGAGAGCTGAAAATTAGCGATCTTTGAGAGGTGTTTAGGGTTTTTGATCTGGTTCTCTTCTTCAGCATCTTGCATTTCCTGGTAATCGTTGTGGTGATCGATTTTAGTTGGCTTCAGTGCGATCGGGAGCTAAAAAAAGATTTTTTTTTTTTTTTTCTTTTCTCTTCTAGGGATCTCAAAATTAGGGTTTTTTTTTTTTTTTTTTTTTTCCCCAACATCTTCTTCTTTTTGGCGGCGATCTTTTCTTAGGTAGGGCTGGCGCTGGATAGCCGTGCGCAGTCTAGCCGCCAGTCCGGCGCTGCTCCGTCAGCCGCCGCTTCCAAACCCTCCTCCGCCGCCGGCGTCTTCTTCCCAGCCGATGGCTGGAGCCCGGCCCCACCTGTGAGCTCCATGTCAGGAGGCAGCGGAGGCCCCTCCGGTCCCGGGGACATGAACCGGGGCGGCGGGGTCCTCAACAGCACGGCCAACTCCTCTGGGCCCAGCATCGGCGCCAGCTCCTTGGTCACGGACGCCAACTCCGCACTTTCCGGCGGCGTGGGGGGCCCCCACCTGCAACGGAGCGCCAGCATCAACACGGACCCCTACATGCGCCTCCCGGCCTCCCCCATGTCCTTCTCCTCCAACAACATATCGGGCTCCTCGGTCATGGATGGCTCCTCCATCGTGCAGCAGAGCCCTCACCACGAGCAGCTACAGAACCAAGGAGCGTCCAGTGTTACGTCTAACCCTAAAGACATGCATGCTCACAAGAAGCAGAGGGTGATGGAAGTGAAGCAGGAGGATATTCTGCAGCAGCAGGTGATGCAGAAGCTGCTTCAGAGGCAGCAGGACCCGCTGCAGATGCAGGGTATTCAGAACCCTCAGCTGCATTCTATGATCTCGCAGCATAGACTAGCTCAAAGGCAGCTGCAGCAGCCGCAGATGTTTCCGCAGATGCAGTGCTCGCCGATTGCCCAACAACAGATGAGGCAGCAACTGCTGCCTCACATCATGCAGTCGGTCAGCCCTGTAAAACGCCCGGTTAACGGTGGGATCTGCGCTCGCCGGATCATGCAGTACTTGTATCACCAGCGGCATCGGCCACAGGTGAGCATGTAATTGGAACGGAAGAAACCTTATCTCTACGATCTTTTGGCATGAGCAAGTTGTGACCCTTTCTTATATTGCAGGACAATAAAATGTCTTACTGGAGAAAGTTTGTTGAAGAGTATTTTGCTCCACGAGGAAGAAAAAGGTGGTGCTTGTCTTTGTACGATAATATGGGCAACCAAGCCCTGGGTGCCTTCCCACAAACATCTGTTGTGAGCTTTCTGCATCTTAACCATTTTGCTCTAATTCTATGAATAAAATTTCCTTATCAATTTCCCAATATTGCATAGCAGAAACTTAATTGTAAGCCTCATATTCCATTTTTTTCCAATCCATATCTGTTAATCTTGGATAAAGATTTTCATGTTTCTTGAGTTTAGCATCACTGATTGGTCTCTTAATTTTGTTCTTTTCCACGTATTATTCTTTATAATTTATCTATTCCTTGTAATTTTGAAATATAATTTTGCTATTCCATAACTCTCTTTTAAATTTACTTTTCCATCTGTAAATTGGTGTGAAGTACCTTTCTGCTACTTTTTTGATATGACTAGCCATCCTTGCATCATTGGGTTCATTTCTTATTTTCAGTTTCGTTTGTGAACCTCCATTACTTCTTTACATTCTTTTGTAGTTTTGCCTTTGAAATTTCACCATCTTATTATCAGGAATCTCCACTTTTTATTATGTGACTTTTTCATTCCCTCCACATTTTAGACACATGAATGCTAGCTTTATATCTTCTGTTAGCTCTTTAATTTTTTATTAATTTTGTTTAAACATGTTATACCTTTTTACAAAGCCTATTCACTATGCTATTGGCCATTTTTAGAACTAATGAAAATTTCACGCATTTTTCTCCAAGCAAGTGTTTGAAATCTGAAGCTGTATTCTAAAATTCACTCTTTTTTCTAAGCGCATGTACCAAGCTTGAAAGAACTTCTGTTTCTGTTGTCACCACAATAATGGCATTATTTTGTTTCCTTGTTTATTATTATATATAGCAGTAACTTTTGTGCACAAAAGCAGATTACTATCGGAAAAGTAAATTTAAATTGTGCTTCATCTTTTCTTGTGGTTATTAAATACATCTATTTTACTTTCTACAGGATGCTTGGCATTGTGGCATTTGTGGTTCTAGATCAGGAAAAGGATTTGGTTAGTTGATTCGTTGCTTTTACTTAATTTTATTTATATATATAGAGGATCTGGTTAATTGATTCATTACTAGTACTTTCTGACGGCTAAAACATTATATTTTGTTATGCAGATATATTTAATTGTGTTGTAACTTTGTTATGCATGTATAATGTTATAGATACAGTTGTGTTGTTTACACTTTCTTTTTGCTTGTATGTAATTTATAATATCTTGAAGTTTGAGGGCATTGTTGGCTCATGAAAAGTTATTTTCAGATTAAAGTTGCCTTTCTAGGCAATGATTATAACACCTATCCTTACCCACTATTTATCTATACTGTAACTGATCCAAATTCTACTATTGATATCCAAATTCTGCTGTGCTGAGACTCCGACATGAGACTGGCACGCGAGTTCTCACTGACTATATGTAATTCTGTAAGGTCTTTTGGGTTTTGACTCTTTGATGACTCTTACTGACTATCACACTGAGTGCTATATCTATCAAATATATACATGCTACTTAAGTCAACAGTATGCTAATGCATTCTAGAAGAAAATTTATCAGTTCTAGTTGGTCTTTTACCTTTTCATGTCGATTATATATGGCATATGGATACCCTTTAGGCTACTTAACGTGCAGATCACTTTTGTTATGCTCAACTTTGCTTACTTTGTAATCTGACTTTTGGCTCATTTTTATGTGAGTATTCAGTATATCTTCTGGGAAGTTGCTAGTCATTGAAATATGATTTCTGTTTCTTTTGCTGACAGAGGCTACCTGTGAAACACTTCCTCGGCTTTTTCAAATTAAATTTGATCATGACGTTATTGATGAACATTTATTCCTCGACATGCCAAATGAATACATGTTGTCCGGGTTGCTAGTGTTGGAGTATGCAAAAGCTGTTCAAGAGAGCATTCATGAACACCTACATGTTGTTCGTGAGGGACAACTTCGAATTACATTCACGCCAGAATTGAAGGTTTTCATTCTAATAATGCTTTAGTACTTTCCCACCTGGCATTAGTTAGATTGTCATGCTGTTCATTTTACAAATTTAGCTTTAAGGTGTTCTTGTCATTTAACACATATATATATATGTCACTCAGATATTGTCCTGGGAATTCTGTGTACGACGCCATGAAGAGTTCCTCTCTCGGAGGTTTATAGCTCCTCAGGTATTGAGAGAAACTTATAGAAATAAGATTTCTTTACTTCCAACTAATGCATATCGCTACTTAACAAACCGTCCCCGCTTAATAATAAGAAAAATTGAAAAATAAATAATACGAAAGAGTATCATTTTGCTTTCCACTTCAGCATCTATTAAGGTTTCATTTTCTTTGCAATTGTTATTCTTGAATGCTTTCCAGAATTGAGTTGCATTTAGATGAGGGGGAACAATAAAGCTGTAAACTTACTATTGAAATCTTAAATTGAAATTAGAAGATATGATGTCGTTACTCATCCATTATGCTCTTCCTTTTTGTATTTCATTTTGTTGTTTGATTATATTAACTTGTTTATTATCGAGTTATTAAATATAAGGATTCATATAGTTAAATTTTAGGGAAAACTTCAAAAACCCCTCCTGTGGTTTCATAGTTTCTCACTTTGCCCCCCTGTGGTTTAAAATGTATCAATTTGCCCCCCTGTTGTTTCTTTTTTCTCTTTTTCTTATCAATTTCATTATTTTTTTTTTCTTAAATTATTGATAAAGTTAAAATTAAAGGGTACTAAAGTGAATATTTGATAAATCTAGATGGGTATCTGAAGTTTTTGTATATAATTTAATAAAATATTAATGAAAAAGCTACCGAAAAGATAAAAACGAAACCACAGGGGGGCAAATTGATACATTTTAAACCACAGGGGGGCAAAGTGAGAAACTACGAAACCACAGGGGGGGTTTTTGAAGTTTTCCCTAAATTTTACTTTCAACAAGTGGAATTATTTGATGCTTATGTCTTTTGGTATTTTGATGAAAGTGGATTTTAGTGTTGAATCAATGATGGCCTGGTGCTTATATTGTGGGTTTCTCACATAATAGTAGAGACTTCTCTACTAAACTTCTATCTTTGCTATGGTTCACAAAATGGCTATTACACAAGTTGGTTCTGGATAATCTAAAAATCATTTAATTCCTTGAGAGGCGTGACAAAGGAAATATACATTTATTATGCTGATGTTCCCTTGTTTTTGCGACTTTCTGGTATTTCAAAGCAATTATGAGGTAGAAAAACAAATCGTTTTTTTTTTTTTTTTTTTTTTTTTTTTTGCAACAATGATATCATCATCATGAGTAGTTAAAGTTTGGCTCTGTGTATGCTGGTAGTTCGTTAATCTTCTAAGGTGCCTCTTCTCCTTTTTTTTTTTTTTTGTGTGTGTTGTTTTGAGTGTTTAACAAGTGTAGTTTGCTTTTCAAAAATATTCTCAACTTTTAACCCATGCTCATAAATTACTAAATCTAATAAATTTGGTGTTTTGGATAAATCATTACAATCTTATTTTAGTATGTTGCATGAAGTTATTCATTTGTTCCACCTATGCATGCTTATTCCTTTGGATGTTGTAATAAGTTTTACAATTCTTATGTTTTATGTGCAGGTGAACCAGCTCTTGCAAGTTAGCCAGAAATATCAAAATGCTGTCAAAGATAGTGGATCAGCTGGAATCTCACCGCAAGATTTGCAAGCCAGCTGTAACATGTGAGTAAACTTACGATTTGTGTTCAGTATTTTAGATATGGGGTGTGAAAAAAGAGAAGGGATGAGACTTCAATCCTCTGCGTGCACTATTGTATTTGTTTGTTCTCTTTGGTTTTTTTTTGTGCATTTTTTCTATTAATTTCTCTTGTTCCCTCCTTCCCCTTCTATCTTTATGATGGATCTTTTGCTTTCACTTCTTTATTCTAATCTCTTTTTAACTTCTCTTCTTTTTTATTTTTTTTGTTTCCTTCCTTGTTTACTCAGTTGCTCTTAGACTTAAGTTTCTTTTGCTCGTATACTTATTTTATTATGTGTTTTTTAATTTTATATTCTTATCTTTGATTTTTGAAATCGAAACCTATAGTATCATTACTGTTCTTTTTTTTTTTTCAACAGAAAAAAGTTTCTTCTTTTCTTTTCTTTTTCTCTCATGTAAGTTGTTTTATTTTTTATGCATTTAGCCTTTTTTTCTCTTTTTATTTTTCTTTTGCCTTTTGAGTTTCATAATTGTTACTTTATCTTATCATAATCCCATATTCCCATAATGCTAGTTGATGGTGCTTGTTTACCTAAATTGGTAAATATGTTTTTTGTTCTGGATGAAAAACTATTTGGGATTCTAATTTATAATTTTCATGCCACTTAGTTTTGAGGTGATTGCTAAAACACGCAGTTTGAGGTAGTAGAGTAAGTTGTATAATAAGTTAGGGTGTCAAGGAATTCTTTTTTGTATTTCAAATTGTATGATGTAACTAGTCGATTGATTTCGAGCAACTGTATAAGTTCAGGGTATCAAGGAATTGCTTTTTTGTATTTCGTACTGCATGTTGTAAACTAGTCAATTCATTTTGAGCCAACTTAAATCTCTTTGATTCTTTTTTAACAGTTTTGCAAATAATTCAAGAAAGAATTGCAGGTAGTAGTAGGCAGCTCGTCAAATGAGCTTATCTAGGAATCTCTAGTGTTTTTAATTTCCTAAGGAAATTTTAAATATACTTGGAATTTTGTTGTTATGCCAGTTGTTTGTTTTGATTATCATATGTTGAGCCTGATTTATTATAGAAATGTTTTGCTCTGTTAGTTTCTTCTGTAAATAGTATTATTTTTATGGTTTGCATTTCGCAGAAACATCTTTGGAATCTATTTTCATTTTGTTGTTTAACTTGACTAAGTTGCTTTAATCTGACAGTCATTTTTTCTTCATTACACAGGTTTGTAGCTGCAGGTCGTCAACTTGCTAAAAGTCTCGAACTCCAGTCACTGAATGATTTAGGTTTTTCTAAACGATATGTACGGTGCTTGCAGGTACTTGAGATTTCCTTTCTGACTGTTTAGTTCACATTTTTATATTAGACCCAACTGTTAATATCACTGAATTCTATTATGCGTATCGGCAGATAGCGGAGGTGGTAAATGGCATGAAAGACCTGATTGATTTTGGCCAGGAGCACAAGATTGGACCCATAGGTTTGAAATCTGCGCTCTTAATTCCATTTATTGTTGTTAATCCGCAGTTGATGTGAGAGCTTCTATTACTGTAAGATCCTTCAATATTTTTATGAGTTTTAAGATGTAGTATGTGATATTCATGCAGTTATCCACTGCATAGTGCATATGCGGTATGCAGGCGCATATGAGGTCCAACTATTAAAATATTAAAAAAAATATTTATAGGTGCTAGAAATATATATAAATATTTTTTGACAAAGCTAGATAACTAAAGTAACAATTCAGAATTCACAAATTCAAATAATTAATTTTTAGTAACGGATACGTACACACTAAAGTAATAATGTACCATTTACTCTTAATTATTAAATAGAGAGAGAAATAGGATTTCTATGCAAAATCATAAAAATGTCAAACAAGAATCAATGTTCTAAAAGACGGTATGCTAAATTTCTATAAAGAATAATTAAAATTTTCAATAAACTGTCTTTCGCGTTATTTGACAGATCGACACTTAAATAAAAAAAAATGTATACTATGAATCTATGATAGAATCTAACAACTACAAAATTATTTAGCAATATTTGTAAACATAAATATTAGATATATTAGGAATAATATCTATTAAAATAAAAGGAAAGATAGTTAGGTTATATTTATATAAAGATAATTGAATTTGTATGCATAATTATTAATTTATATGAAAACATCATATGTATTTGTATAATCATTTAGCAAGCAGGCACATTCAACATTGCATTTCAATTCCACCTTAAATAAAAAAAATACTGCCGCATATGCGTCTGACTACATACCAATGTTCCAAAATGCGGTCTGCGTTATTCATGCGGTTCCCACTGCAGAGCGCATATGCAGTATGCAGGTGCGTATACGGATGCATATGCAGCCCAGGTGGTAAATATTTAAAAATATTTATAGGTATTAAAATTATATGCAAATACTTCCTAGCAAAGCAAAATAATTGAAGTAATCAATCAGAATTCACAAACTGAAATAATCAATTTCAAGTAAGACCTCGTATGCACACATGTACCATTAAATTAATAATTAGCAATGTGCTCTTAATTATTAAATAGAGAAATAAATAGAACTTTGACGCAAAATTATAAAATTGTCAAATAAAAATCAATATTCAAAAAAGTAGTATGCTAAATTTTTATGAAGAATAATATTTTTTTCAATAAGCTATCATTCACGTCATCTGGTAGGCCAATACTTGAAAAGAAATATCCAATTACATCTTACAACTACAAAATTATCCACTAATATTTTTAAATATAATTATTATATATATTAGGGACAATGCCTACTAAAATAAGAAGAAAGCTAGTTATATTAGAACTAGGCTAGAATACTATTAATAGCAGTTGATGCTACTAAGTTTTCGGTCCTTGGATAAAGTGATGTGCGGTTAGGATGATAGTGGTCCCTTAGGGTTGAGTGGTTGGTTGGTTGGTTGGTTGAATTGTATGATCTAATGGGTATAAATTATCAAAAGGGTAGATCTAACAGCAGAAAATTTGGTAGCATCAAGAGTTTGCTGCCATCGATAGCATTGTAGCCAGACTCGTTATATTATACTTATAAAAAGATAATTGTATATTTATGCATTCTTATTAACTAAACATGTCTGAAAAATAGATATTTATACGGAATTGGGCTAGAATACTATTAATAGTATTCGGTTGCTATCGAGTTTTTAACCCTTGGATGAAAATTTGTAGGGTTAGGATGATAGCGGTCCCCTAAGGTTTAGTAGTAGTCCCCCTAGGGTTGAGTGAGTGGTTAGTTGAATAGTATGATCTAAAGGATGAAATTGATTAAAGTGTAGATCTAACGGCTAAAAAATCGATAGCAAAAGAGCCCAAATACTATTAATAGTATTCCAGCTCAACTCTATTTATATGTATAATTATTAAGCAAACAATACTCTATTTGTATGTATAATTATTAAGCAAACAATCTCATTCAATATTGCCTTTTAATCCCACCATAAAAATAAAAATGCTGCATGTGGTCGGCTACCTTTATGCCACCGTATATGTCGCCACCTGCCACATCTGGGCGGGCATATGCGGTCGGACTGCATATTATATATGCGGTGTGGTTGTTGGTCCAAACCGCCTATGCGGCTGCATAGACTGCTTTTTTGGAACATCGCAGGATACTGCACTGCATATTACTTGTGTGGTGTGGTTGATTGTCCGAACTACATATGCGGCTGCCTTTTGAAACAATGCAAACAAGAAACAATAAAAGTCTGTAGAAAAGCTTGGAGAGTACTTATTACCTCGTTCGCAAAACCTAGTTTTTATTTATCATGATATTTCTTTTTTACAATCAACGAACCTATTAGAGCTTATGTAGGTTCTAGCTTTGTCCCCTCCATGCTCCTTGAATTCTGATTTTGTTTCCCGACTTTTGGACTACTAGTTTTCAGGGCCTCATTTGGTATTATTGCCGTCTCTGGTCTTTTTTAAGCACAAGTTCCATGCACTAGGGTGTGCAGGTTGATGTGGACCTTTAACTTAGCAGTAAGTAGTAACTTTTCTTCTTCTTTGTATTTGACGCTGTTCCCTATCCTGTTGGGGGTTGCTTTTCGAGAAACAAAAAAAATCGGCAATGGTACCAAATGTAGATGTAATTAGCCATTTTATCAAGTATTTCAGAGACGATTATTAGTACTTGTTGAAGTACTTGGTATTGCTATTCTCCTTATTAGCTATACTGTGTTAATAATGCGGTTGAAGCATTAAAAACTATGCATCTGCACGCTAAAAAAAACTATGCATCTGCACGCTAAAATCTATGCATATGTACAGTGGAATAATTTCACCTTAGGTACTTTCCTGTTTGCTACAGAATATGCTCATTGATTTCTGAAATATTTTGGATAAGAAATTGCTTAATAGAAGTTTTATGTATTCTGTATAAACTAATTTGTCTTCGTAAGCCTCATTCATAGCTCGTCATCTTGGAGGGATAGAGGTATCAAGAATTATACTGTCCTCTGCAAATGGTAAACTTCGCAAGCATTGTTATTCACAAGTTTAGGATATAGAACCTGTTTAAGTTGTGTAATTTACAGCTCGTATGCTCGAGTACAAATCAATTTCTGAAGGAATTCATTATATTTAGCACAAGGACTTACAAATTGGATTCTATTCATAGTGGCTCTTTCAATTACTTTCGAAGCATTTGTATCTATTTCCATCATCAAGAGGCAGCTATTTGTTCTTCTAGATGAAGAAAAGAGGATTTTTTGCATTCAAATGTGTCATCATGACTTCTCTTTTTCTTCATATTTATTTCTGTTTTATTTGTTTTGCAGAGAGCTTGAAGAGCTACACAGCGCAGGCCGCTGCGAAGCTCCAGGCCCAAAAGTTACAGGCAGCAGAGCAGCTGAGGACTCCTAACGGCCTTTCCGCCGACCCGAGCACCCTTAGTAAACTCATGAGCATTCACCATCATCCAGGAATGTGCGCACATATCATCAATGGCAACCTCACAAACACTCAACTCAACAGTAACAACAACACACTGGAACGAACTGCGATGATGAACAATAGCTATCAGAACTTACTGAGAAACTCTATGAGCAAAAACCAGAACCTACTTCATCAGGAACTGCCCAACGGCTTCAATGGGCCTATTAACCAATCACAGCCTGTGAGCCACTACCGCACCTCTGTCTCTCCCGTCTTGTCAAATAACTTATTCGGTCAGTTTCCACAGCAGCCTCCTATGAACAGTGGTAACTTGCCGCAGAACAATAATAACATGCAGCAGCAAGTGATTCAGCAGATGCTGCAAGATGGTATGAATAAGAACCGGCCAGAAATGCAGCAGCCTCCCGCCACCTCTGTTCACAACAATAACGGACCGGTGAATGCCGGGCCGGCAAAAAGCACCACGGAGTCGGGGAATGCTCCGAGCAACATAAGCAACAGCGCTGTCGGTGCAGGACCTACCAGGAGCAACAGTTTCAAATCTGCCCCCACAGAGACCGCTGTCGCGGGAAGCAGTGTTAGCTCGAGACTCGAATTGCCCCAGAATGTGGATCTAGCGGAGCTGGATCAGATTGTGCGGGAGTTTGGAGAAGGCGGGATGTTTAGCGGCGACATAGCTGACTTTGGGTTCGATTGGAAAGTTTGAAAGGTTTTATGTAGTTTGGTTTGAGGCTTGGTAAAGAAAATATTTGTATAGAATAGCTACTATTTGTACCAGTGGATCTGATCTGATTTGTCTATTGTATGGCAAGGTGGTACTCTTCAAGTTGATCTACGTAGGCAGTTTTGAGATTTCGCAGTTAAATAACGTTAGTTTTTACTACAACTAAAATTGTATAATATCAGGGACTAGGCTTTGAAATGAGCATCTATTATATCAAGTAACGTTTCGAGGCGTGATTCTGCTTTAATCTCTTCTTCCTAGTTGTCTGCCTTGCCGGAAAATTCTCTTGATTGATTTTGTTTGTCTCTGAAAACTCCCAAACCAAACTTGAGAGAACTCTGTAGGTGGTCTCCGAGTCTAAATAAAAAAGAAAACTGTGGCATATATTTAATATAATACTATATAATAGTATTCAAGCCTAGGCAATGACAGATTTTTTCTTTTTTTTTTCCTTTTTGAGAGAAAGATAGTAGTATGCTTTTTGCTTTGTTTATTTTTTTTTAAAAATAAAGTTAGCTGAAAATATGAATCAATTAGAATTCGAATTCGAGACCTCAGCTATCAATCACTAAACTCTTTGTCATTTACACTAGAGTCAGTGCAACCACAGGAAAATTAAGCTCACAGAAGTATGGTTGGTGGGGGGTTAACATTCTTAGTATTAAGGTTTTTCATTTTTTGGATAGCTAGTTAGGAATATATGAGAATAAGTTCAAAATTGTGTTTGGTTAAAAACTTCTCTTATTCTTAAGAATTAGTTAATAAAATATTTGATAGATATCCCAAAAATAATAGAAAATAATGAGAAAACTATATATATATAGAGAGAGAGAGCTAAACTGGAATACTATTTATAGCAAAAGATTTTTTTTGCTATCAAGTTTGTAATCCTTAGATGAGAAATTGTAGGGTTAGAATGATATTAATCCTTAGGGTTGAGTGATCCCCACTGGATTATAATATTTAATCCAATGGTGAGAAATGATGAAAGCAATTAACTCAAAGGTTAAAAACTTGATAACAAAAAATACTTTTTGCTATCAATAGCATTCTAGCCCAACTATATATATATATATATATATATATATAGAATTAAGCTAGAATACTTTTAAAAGTATCACCCCATTGGTGCTTTTAGGTTTCTAGCCCTTGGATCTACTCCTTGATTACTAATAGCCATTGGATCAAATACTATTCCACCTACGACCACCTACGACCATCTACCACCATCATCACAACCTTACATTCCTCCATTCAATGGTAAAAACTCAAAAGCACCATCTCATTGGTGCTTTTGAGAGTATTCTAGCTCAACTCTCTCTCTCTCTCTCTCTATATATATATATATATGAGGCTGGTATGCTTCTGGAAGGATGGAGCGCTCCGTGCTTCCATATCGTTTTTGATGTTGGGACTTTTGAATCGACGATCAGCTCCGTTAGACTTGATATAGAGTATTTTAAGTATCTAGAAAATAAATTTTGTAATTTTTTATATCATTCGCCTAATGATCGAAGTGGCTCAAAATCAACGGCTGAAAATAAAAATCTTACAAAATATGACGATATGACATTAAAATTTTAGATCAAAAATATTTTTACCCGCTTTGTTTATTTCATTTAGAAATAAACTTAGCTGGAAATGTGAACCAACTAGGATTCGAACTTGGGTCTCGGGTATCAACCACCAACCCCTTTGCCACTTGCTCTAGGGACGGTCGATTTTAGATCAAAATTATTGATCTTGTTTTATATAGTATAAAAAATTTTCTATCAAAATTTCACGTGATTTGAATATTTCTACACCGTTAAACTTGCAAATGGCTCACCATGGCTATTAAAATGATTGATTTTGAGCCCCTTCGATCACTAGGCAAATGATATCGAAAAATTACAAAATTTATTTTCTAGGTTGTCACGACCCGGCGTTGCTAATTTGGACAGCTCGGGCCCGAAACAGACCCGCTGAACGGACAGAGTTTCTCCTGCCTGCCCAAGGCGTAACAAAGTCTATGCATACATATCCAAGTAAGAGATATTAGTATCAAACATTTACGAGAGGCATATCGCATATGCAAGAGAATTTAAACTATCTATTACAATATTTGCACATTTACATTGTTTAACTTATTACAACTTTTCTTTACATACAAAATAATAACCTCACATACATACATATCACTTTTCTTTCTCAAAAGCTTTTACATGTTTTTTTCTTTTCTTGCTTGCTATGCACAAGGGTAGATGATCTAGCCCCGAGGTCCCGCTATCTAGGGCTCGATGCCCTTGCCGCGATCCTCGACGAATGCGCTCGTGCTTGGCTCTGCAAAATAGGGTATGAGAACTAAACAAAGTTCCCAGCAGATTCGGCTGTCGACCCTGCCAATTTTCTCACTAAGTCTAAGAAGGTATAGAGACAAGAATATGTCACTATGACAAAGAAATAATGAATAGAAACAATAAGCCTAACTTGCTCATCATATACAATTATATCATGCTTCAATGATATCTACTATGCCTTTACCAAAAACAACATATCAATGTTCTACTATGTATGCATCATATATGAAATGTCATTACCATGCCTTGATCCAAATCCAATCGGTTCGCCCAAGGGTCAAACCACAACTCGCCACACACTATCACCTCTGTGACCGTCTGTCGGGGGCGCACCGTCGTGACTCTCTTCCCCATCTCAATCTAATTGTGACATTCCGGAGCTCACGGCTTGGGAGTCGCGACCTCCACAAGCCGCAACAGACAACGCGAGTATGATCAAGTCCTCCCGCCCGAGGACCTCGGGAATCCCACATCCCAAATAATCACAAGGCATGCAATGCTCAACATCGGCCACATATGCAATAATTTTCAACTCTCATAGTGTCATAAATCTACATATCTAGTTCATATGAATCTAGCATGTTCTCACAACATATCCACATGCGTATGTCCACTAGCATCTCATTCAACATACATATATACATCTATCTCGACATCATGCAAATAAATACACCTACAAGTATCATGCAACATGAATCATCATTTCTCATACTAAAGTATGAATTTAACAAAAACTCATAGGTTTACCAACACAATATCAATGCATGATGCTACATGACCAATATGTAGAACTTAGACATAAAATGAAATTCGGCTAATTCGAATAGCACCCCCCACTTTGAGTCGACGTCACAAAGTGGGAAAGCCAAGCTGTGCGATTTATCTTCGTCAATTTCATCCGACTGCGGCAAACGAAGCAAAAACGGGGTTTTCTCCAAATTGACCACCGTAAGCTCAACGAGACTCAATCTACGTAGTCCACTGCATCGGTTTTACCTTCAATTGCGGAAACATAGGACCAATTAAGATCAAAACCCATTTTAATCAAAAGCCCTCTTTTGAAACCCTAGAATGCAAAATATCCAAAACTCTCTATGATTTATGCAATAATCTAGGTTGGAATCATATAGGGTTTCCATTTATCACACTTCTAAGGCTTTACACCAAAACCCTAACTTAAAACCTCCAAATCTTACAAAACTCACCTCAAACCAAAGCTCTCCTCCAAGCCAAGCTTGCACGAGAGGGTTGCTTCACCTTCCAAGCAACCTCCTCTTCACTTCTTGGAGCAAACCCTAGAGAGGGAGTGAGAGGTTTAGAGAAAGAAAGAGAAGTTTCTCTTAGGTTGTGGTGTGAAGGGAATGAGAGGAGAAAGGGTCAAGAACCCACTTATAAACTTTCCCACAAGCATAATTACACCTTAGCCCTTCACACAACTGAGTTTGGCTCAACCCAAACTTTGCGTGTTCGGGGTCCGGATCCTACAGCCAGGGTCCGGACCCCGAGATCATTTCCAGCTCAAACAGCTTGGAATTTTTCCAACTTGTTCTCCAAGGTCCCAAACACTAGTTTAACTATTTCGAAGCACTCGGAACATTTAACGAACCTCTCCAAATCGTCCATTATCACACTTCGGTCAATTTGACTAAAGTTTGGCATGGCGCACTGGGGATTCAGTACACTACATAGGTACTTCAAATACTCTAGATCAAGTTTAACGGAGCCGATCGTCAATTCGAAAGTCCTAACATCGAAAACGACTTGGAAGCACGGAAGGCTCTGTGCTTCCAAAAGCATACCAACTCACTATATATATATATAAACAATACAAAATAAAATAATATACTTTAACAGAGTCCGGCTACAATATGGGCAATAGCACCAACCACTTAATGCTATCAAGTTTTTCACCGTTAGATTTACCCCTTTGATCATTTTCATTCGTTAGATTATACTATTCAACCAACCACCCACTAAACCCAAGGGACCATTATCATCCTAACCACACATCTCTTCGTTCAAGGGCCGAAAACCTAATAGCTCTAATAACTTGGTGCTATTAATAGTATTCTAGCCTAATTCTACTTTAACATATTATACACTATAATACATGCTATTTTATTTATTTCATAATAATAGTATTACTTCTGGTACTAACAACAACAATAATAATAAATATTATTATTACTATTATTATTATTATTATAAAATATAAATATAAGAAAGTAAAATAAATATTATTTTATTATTAATTATTTTTATTTTTATATTTATTTTATTTAGCTAAGTATAAGCATGATTATCTCTTTCTCTTTTTTTTTTAATTAGTTAGATATAAGGATGAAAATAGCTTTATTACATTAAAAAGGTGAAATAGTTGTTTTCAGGTTATTCTAGGATTACCTATAATAATCTGGTTTGACCGGAATCGCTGTTCTAACCATTTTTTTAAGGCGTTTGGTAAAATAACGAGGATAAATTTTGTTTTTTCTAGTTTATTCCCGTACCAAACATGCATGAAGGATGTGGGGGTTGAAAGGAAAATAGGAACAAGTCATTTATTTGAAGGATGTGGGGGTTGGAATGGGTATCTCACTTGGTGTGAGGAATTGACATTTTGATTTTTATTCCTGAGGAGAATCAAATCCCCCAAAATGATTTCCAATATGGAGTTGGGAACCAGCTTTGATTCTGAAAGACATTGAGAAAATAACTTTTTTTCACCATCAATTCTTTATCTTCAAAATATTTAATCTATATTCAACTTTCAAATTAATAAATTCTAAATATAAAATTGAATTTGAATGATGAATTCAAAATTTAATTTTTAATTACTTAAGTTTAAATGCAAATTGTAATACAAGTTTGATATTTTAAAATTATTTCTAAATTCAAACTTTTGACTTTGAACATGAATTTGTATTGTAAATTTAAATTTGAAGTTCAAATTTTGTGATTCAAATATTGATTACAAGTTTGCATAGTAGATTTAAATTTTAAATAAAATTTTGATTCTTCGAATTTTAATTTGAATATGATTCTGATTCCGATCCTTCTTGTGAAGCAAACAAATTAGAGTTTTCATCGTTCCGTTTTCGATTTTTGTCCATTTTCATTCCTATTCCTATTTCGGTTCCTATTTTCAACCTAATATGCGCTTAATTAAAGTAATTACTAAAATCACACACCCAATTTTCAAACAAGTAGAACAGCTAATGTCGAATCGCATTGCAGGTAGAACAGCTAATGTATAGCAAGAAAGGTTTCCGTTAAGAGGTAGTCAGATAGAATTTGTAACTAACAATTCTATTCAGCAGCGCAAAAGACATAAGATTGTATTTGCATTTTTAATGTACGATAGATATGTTTGATTTGATGTTAGTATTTTATATAGAATATTTGTTATGGAGAAAACTTTATCATGCTTGGCCTTTGTTCGGCGAAAATTGTTAGGCCGAATAGTTAAAAGTATCAAAAAAAGAAAAAACTTTGAATTTTATTATTATTATTATTTTTGATTAAACAGGGATGAACCCTATTTACAGAAGCGTTTAGACGAAAACCGAGTAATGATACCCGAGCACACCCCCATGCACGATACAGAGAATATCCCAATCTCACCCTCGGCACTAGCTCTAACAAAGCAGATCCCGAGCACACCCCCAGACAAAAACACAAGCACACTAGCACAATTAAGCACAACTAGCACACCTATAACCTAGTTGACAGAGGTAAAGAACACCATTTTCCAATAAGATACAGTTTGAAGAATGTTTGAACCCAGTGTCTCGCTCGTAGCGGATTCGACGATTGTCGAATAGTCTTCTATTACGCTCCTTCCAGATCTCCCAATAGGCTGCTGCGATTCCGAGGTCGAGAGTGGTTCGAATTTCACCTGAGACCGTTTGCCGCAATCGACGCCATCGTGTTGCAAGTCCTTCAGTTGTGTTGCTTGCTTCTCCAATCTAGGTTGAAAGTGAGTCTATTCGTTAACCAATCCCACACAGAAACTGCATAGAAGCAGTAATGCATAATATGCTCGACGGACTCCGCATCGGAGTGGCAGAGGGTGCAAAAGACATAATATGCTTCGTTTATTTCATTTAGAAATAAACTTAGCTGGAAATGTGAATCAACTAGGATTCGAACATGGGCCTCGGGTACCAACCACCAAGCCCTTTGCCACTTTTCTCTTCAGACGTATTTATAATCTCTCAAATCCAACTTCGAATCCTACAAAACCTCGGCCAAATTTCGAAATGTTCTCTTGCAGTTCTCTTTTTCCCTATCATGAATGACTGAGATCGTTTGATGTAACAGTTTAAACTTTTTCCTTCCTTCTGATTCAAGTTTGTCTATCTTATTAAGCAGTAACGGTTCAGGTCAGCTTGCGTCTTAGAAATCCTGAATTTTCATGTCAACAATGCCCCCCTCATCGCCTGAAAACGAATTTTGAACTCGGCAGGATTCAAAAAACATACAGAAATGTTCAATGTATATGTAAAATATTTGATTATATAATTAAAAGTGAATTAAAATTTCGATACTTTTAATCTAAAACACATACTTAAATTTTGAGTTCGTTAAAGCTTGAAAAATATATAGAAATATTATATATATATACAGAATTGAGCTCCTATGCTTTTAAAAGTACAAAGTCATTGGTGCTTGTACATTTGTAGCCTTTGGATTAAGAGGTACGCAGTTAGGATCGATGATAGTGGTCCCCTAGAGTTGAATGTGTGGTTGGTTGAATAGTATAATCTAACGGATAGAAATGATTAAAGAGATAAATCTAACAGTAGAAAAATTACAAGCACCAAGTGCTTGGTGCTTGTACAAGCACCATAGCCAGACTCAATATATATATATATAGAGAGAGAGAGAGAGAGAGAGAGAGAGAGTTCGGCTAGGATACTATCGATGGCACCAAGGGTTTGGTGCTATCGAGTTTTCCACCGTTAGATTTAATTCATTGATTATTTTTACCCGTTAGATTATATTATTCAACCACCCACCCACTCATAAGAGCTAAAAAATTAATAGCACCAATAGCTGCTTGGTGCTATATATATATATATATATATATATATATATGAGTAAGGCTACTATGCTATCGGAAGCACGGAGTCTTCCGTGCTTCCAGCTCGTTTTCGATGTTGCGACTTTCGAATCGTCGATCGACTCCGTTAAACTTGATCTAGAGTATTTAAAGTAGCTAGAAAATAAATTATGCGATTTTTCGATATTATTTACCTAGTGAATGAAGGTGCTCAAAATCAACGGCTGAAAATAAAAATCTTACAAAATGTGATAATATGACATTAAAAAATATCAAAATCACGTGAAATTTTGATAGAAAATTCTTTATACTATATAAAACAAGATCAATATCTTTGACCTAAAATTTTAATGTCATATTATCACATTTTGTAAGATTTTTATTTTAAGCCGTTGATTTTGAGCACCTTCATTCACTAGGTAAATAATATCGAAAAATCGCATAATTTATTTTCTAGCTACTTCAAATACTCTAGATCAAGTTTAACGGAGTCGATCGACGATTCGAAAGTCGCAACATCGAAAACGAGCTGGAAGCACGGAAGACTCCGTGCTTCCGATAGCATAGTAGCCTTACTCATATATATATATATATATATATATATATATATAGCACCAAGCAGCTATTGGTGCTATTAATTTTTTAGCTCTTATGAGTGGGTGGGTGGTTGAATAATATAATCTAACGGGTAAAAATAATCAATGAATTAAATCTAACGGTGGAAAACTCGATAGCACCAAACCCTTGGTGCCATCGATAGTATCCTAGCCGAACTCTCTCTCTCTCTCTCTCTCTCTCTCTCTATATATATATATATTGAGTCTGGCTATGGTGCTTGTACAAGCACCAAGCACTTGGTGCTTGTAATTTTTCTACTGTTAGATTTATCTCTTTAATCATTTCTATCCGTTAGATTATACTATTCAACCAACCACACATTCAACTCTAGGGGACCACTATCATCGATCCTAACTGCGTACCTCTTAATCCAAAGGCTACAAATGTACAAGCACCAATGACTTTGTACTTTTAAAAGCATAGGAGCTCAATTCTGTATATATATATAATATTTCTATATATTTTTCAAGCTTTAACGAACTCAAAATTTAAGTATGTGTTTTAGATTAAAAGTATCGAAATTTTAATTCACTTTTAATTATATAATCAAATATTTTACATATACATTGAACATTTCTGTATGTTTTTTGAATCCTGCCGAGTTCAAAATTCGTTTTCAGGCGATGAGGGGGGCATTGTTGACATGAAAATTCAGGATTTCTAAGACGCAAGCTGACCTGAACCGTTACTGCTTAATAAGATAGACAAACTTGAATCAGAAGGAAGGAAAAAGTTTAAACTGTTACATCAAACGATNATCAAGTCTAACGGAGCCGATCGTCGATTTGGAAGCCGCATCATCGAAAACAACTTGGTAGCACGGGAGGCCCCGTGCTACCGATAATATAGCAGCTGGGCTATATATATATATAGTGCAGAGCTACTATGCTATCGGAAGTATAGAGAATCTGATGCTTTCAACTTTTTGACCATTGGATAAAAAATTATACGGTTGGGATGATTGCTGGCCCCCCAGGGTTGAGTAATACCCATAGGGTTGAGTGGTCCCCATAGGTTAATAGTATTAATCCAAAGGTTAGAAATAATTAAAGGGGTTGATCTAAGGGCCAAAAAATCGAAAGCACAAGATCCTCTATACTTCCGATAGCATAGTAGCTCTACTATATATATATATAGACAGAGAGTGGGCTGGTTTGCTTCTGGAAGTACGGAGCCCTTAGTGCTTCCAAGTTGTTTTCGATGTTCGGACTTTCGAATCGACGATCAGCTCCGTTAGAGTTGATCTAGAATATTTGAAGTACCTAGAAAATAAATTTTGTGATTTTTCGATATCATTTGCTTAGTGATCGAAGGGGCTCAAAATTAATAATTTTAATGGCCGTGGTGAGCCGTTTGCAAGTTTAACGGTGTAGAAATATCCAAATCACATGAAATTTTGATAGAAAATTCTTTATACCATATAAAACAAGATCAATAACTTTGATCTAAAATTTTAATGTCATATCATCATATTTTGTAAGATTTTTATTTTCAACCGTTGATTTTGAGCCACTAAGATTTTTATTTTCAGCCGTTGATTTTGAGCCACTTCGATCACTAAGCAAATGATGTCGAAAAATAGCAAAATTTATTTTCTTGATACTTCAAATACTCTAGATTAAGTCTAACGGAACCGATCGTCGATNTATATATATATATATATATATAT
Organism: Ananas comosus; assembly: GCF_001540865.1. Classification (NCBI taxonomy): domain Eukaryota; kingdom Viridiplantae; phylum Streptophyta; class Magnoliopsida; order Poales; family Bromeliaceae; genus Ananas; species Ananas comosus. Next base: position 6,513,042 of record NC_033644.1, read on the forward strand.
ATATATAGAATTAGGCTACTATACTATCTATAGTACCGGAGCTCCGGTACTATAGTCTTGTTTTCGATCTTAGGATGTTCAAATTAATGATCCACACCGTTAAATATGATCGAGGATATATAAAGTTTTTAGGTATAAAATTTTAGTTTTTTTCGACATCGTTTACTTAGTAAATAAATTATGTCAAAATGGACGGTGGAAATTGAATAATATTTAAAAATTAAGCATAGGACTTTTAAATTCGAGATCAAGAATGTTAACCATAATCTAGATAGTTTAAAGTATTTTCTATCAAAATTTGAAGAGAGAAATTTAGATTCTTCTACACCCTTAAACTCCAAACTCACCATAGTAGCCATTGAAAATTGACAATTTTGAAATGGTTTGATCATAAAGTAAACTATGTCGAAAAAATATAAAATTTTATCTAAAAATTTTAAATACCCTAGATTAGTTTTAACGGTATGGATCGCTGATTTGAACACCCTAAGATAAAAAACGGGGCTATAGTACCGGAGCCCCGGTGCTATAGATAGTATGGGAGACTAGCTCTCTCTCTATATATATATAGTAGGGTTACTGTACTCTTATGAGTATAGAATATTTCATACTCATAAGTTGATTTCGATGATGGAGCTCCTGAATCGACGATCCACTCCGTTAAATATGATTTAGAGTATTTGGAACTTCTAGAAAATAAATTTCGTAATTTTTTGAAATCATAATAAAGTCCATCACGTGGGTATAAAATAAACAGTCAAAATCGAATGACGTCCTAAAAATAAATGATCGGATCCTTCAATTTAAGATCGGAGTGATTGATCTTTATCTAGGTAGTGAATAGAATTTTCTATCAAAAATTCAACTGATTTTGATTCTTTTGCACCGTTAAACTACCAAGTATCCCATACCAATCGTTACAAATTATCAATTTTGTGGCCTTTTGATCGTAAGGTAAATGATGTCGAAAAATTATAAAATTTGATTTCTAGAAATTTTAAATACTCTAGATAACGTTTAACGGTGTGGATCGTCAATTCGAACGCTCTATCATCGAAAACGACTTATCAGTATATAGAGTCCGACTATACTCTTATGAGTACGATCGCGCTCATTCTCATAAGTCGTTTTCGATGATAGGGCATTCGAATCGACGATCCACACCGTTAAATGTTATCTAGAGCATTTAAAACTTCTAGAAATCAAATTTTATAATTTTTCGACATCATTTACCCTAGAGTCCGGCTACTATACTCTCATGGGTACGATAGCCCTCGTACTCATAAGTTGTTTTAGATAATAGAGCTTCCGAATTGACGATCCATACCGTTAAACATTATCTAGAGCATTTGAAACTTCTAAAAATCAAATTTTGTAATTTTTTGACATCATTAACCTACGATCAAAAGGTCACAAAATTGACAATTTTTAACGGCCGGTATGAGATATTTGGTAGTTTAACGATGTAAAAGAATCGGAATCGGTTGAATTTTTGATAGAAAAAATTCTATTCACTACATAGATAAAGAAAAAATAACTCTGATCTTAAATTGAAAGATCAAATTATCCATTTTTAAGACGTCGTCCGATTTTGACCGTTCATTTTATACCCCGCTTGATGAACTTTATTATGATTTCGAAAAATTACGAAATTTATTTTCTAGAAGTTTCAAATACTCTAAATCATATTTAACGGAGTGGATCGTAGATTCGGAAGCTCCATAATTGAAAACAACTTATGAGTATGAAGGGCTCTATACTCATAAGAGTATAGTAGCCCTATCATATATATATATATATATATATATATATATGAGCTCCTATGCTTTAAAAGTACCAAGTTACTGGTGCTTGTAGATTTTTGGCCATTGAATTAAGGGATGTGCGGTTAGGATGATGTGGGCCCCCTAAGGTTAAGCGGGTGGTTGGTTGAATAGTATAATTTAACGGTTGAAAATGATCAAAAGCGTAGATCTAACGGTAAAAAATTTACACAAGTACCAAGTGTTTGGTGCTTGTAAAAGCACCATAGCCGGACTCTCCCTCTCTCTCTCTCTCTCTCTATATATATTATACACTTGAAGTATCTAGAAATCAAATTTTGAATCTTTTTGACAAAGCATGAAATTTAGTTTCTAGGTACTTTAAGTGGTATAAATTATATTCAACGGTGTCGATCGTTGATTTGGAAGCTCCATTATCGAAAACAAATGGGTGGCAACGGAGCCCGTTTGCTATCGATAGCATTCCAACTCAACTCTCTCTCTCTATCTCTCTAATATATATATATATATATATATAGACTCATAAGAGTATAGCAGCCCTACTCTATATGAGTCCGGCTACTATACTCTTATGAGTACGATCGCCCTCGTACTCATAAGTTGTTTTCCATGATAGAGCTTCCGAATCGACAATCCACACCGTTAAACGTTATTTAGAGCATTTAAAACTTCTCGAAATCAAATTTCATAATTTTTCGACATCATTTACCTTACGATCAAAAGCTCACAAAATTGACAACTTTTAACGGCCGGTATAGGATACTTGCTAGTTTAACGGTGGAAAAGAATCAGAATAAGTTGAATTTTTGATAGAAAATTTTATTCACTACCTAAATAAAGATCAATAACTCCGATCTTAAATTGAAGGATCCGATCATCCATTTTTAGGACATCATTCGATTTTGACCGTTCATTTTATGCCCACTTGATGGACTTTATTATGATTTCGAAAATTACGAAATTTACTTTCTAGAAGTTTCAAATACTCTAGATCATGTTTAACGGTGTGGATCGTCGATTCGGAAGCCCCAACATCGAAAACAACTTATGAGTACGAAGGGCTCTATACTCATAAGAGTATAGTAGCCCTACTCTATATATATATATATATATATATATATATATATAGAGTCCGGCTACTATACTATTATAAGTACGATCGCCCTCGTACTCATAAGTTATTTTTGATGATAGAGCTTCCGAATCGACGATCCACACTGTTAAACGTTATCTAGAGCATTTGAAACATTTAGAAATCAAATTTCATAATTTTTCGACATCATTTACCTTACGATCAAAAGCTCACAAAATTGACAATTTTTAACGGCCGGTATAGAATACTTGCTAGTTTAACGGTGCAAAAGAATCCGAATAGGTTGAATTTTTGATAGAAAATTCTATTCACTGCCTAGATAAAGATCAATAACTCCGATCTTAAATTGAAGGATCCGATCATCCATTTTTAAGACATCGTTCGATTTTGACCGTTCATTTTATGCCTGCTTGATGGACTTTTATTATGATTTCGAAAATTATGAATTTTATTTTCTAGAAGTTTCAAATACTCTAGATCATATTTAACGGAGTGGATCGTCGATTCGGAAGCTCCATCATCGAAAAGAACTTATGAGTACGAAGGGCCTAATACTCACAATAGTATAGTAGCATAATTCATATAGAGTTCAGCTACTATACTATCGATAGTACTAAGCCCTTTGTACTATTGAGTTTTCTACCGTTAGATCTACCCTTTGATCATTTCAACCCGTTAGATTATACTATTAAACCAACCACCCACTCAACCCTAAGGGACCACTATCACATCCTTTCATCCAACGGCCAAAAACTCAATAGTATCAAAGACTTGGTACTATTGATAGTATAGTAGCATAATTCTCTCTCTCTCTCTCTATATATATATAGAGAGAGTTGAGCTAGAATACTATCGATAGCAAACGGGCTCCGCTGCCACCCATTTGTTTTCGATAATAGAGCCTCCAAATCGACGATCGGCATCGTTGAACATGATCTATACCACTTGAAGTGTTTAGAAATCAAATTTGAAATCTTTTCGACATCATTTGCCTAATGATCAAAAGGTTTCAAATTTTGTAATTTTAATGGTCGATATGAGGCGTTTTCTCGTTTAACGGTGTAAAGATATCCAAATCAATTAAATTTTTATTAAAAAATTCTTTAAACTATTTAAAACAAGATCTATACTATTGATCTTGATTACAAGACTCCTATCATTAATTTTTAAAGAATATTCATTTTTAGCCATTCATTTTTGTGTCCACTCGATGGATAAGAGAACAATGTTGAAATTGTATGAAATTTGATTTCTAAACACTTCAAGTGGTATAGATCCTGTTCAACGGTGCCGATCGTCGATTTGGAGGCTCCATCATCGAAAACAAATGGGTGGCAACGGAGCCCGTTTGCTATCGATAGTATTCTAGCTCAACTCTCTCTCTCTCTCTCTCTCTCTCTCTCTATATATATATATATAGCAGGACTGCTATGCTCTTAGGAGCACGGAGGCCTCTATGCTCTTGAGCCGTTTTTGATGATGGAATTTATGAATTGACGATCGGCTCTGTTAGACTTGATCTAGCGTATTTGAAGTTTCTAGAAAATAATTTTTTTGATTTTTTGATATCATTCATCTAGCAATTGAAAAAATTCAAAATCATTAATTTTTAACGGCTGAAAATAAAAATTCTATAAAAAGTGGTGATATAGCATTAAAATTTTCGATCAAAAATATTGATCTTGTTGTAGATAGTATAAAAAATTTTGTATCAAAATTTCATCTGATTTGAATACTTCTACACCATTAAACTTGAAAACGACAGATATCAACCATTAAGAATTTTGTATCAAAATTTCATCTGATTTGAATACTTCTACACCATTAAACTTGAAAACAGCAGATATCAACCATTAAAAATTATTAATTTTGAATCCTTTCGATCACTAGGTAAATGATATTAAAAAATCGCAAAAATTATTTTCTAGAAACTTCATATACCCTAGATCAAGTTTAACGGAGCCGATCGTCGATTTGAAAATTCCATCATCGAAAACGGCTCAGGAGCACGGAGGCCTCCGTGCTCCTAAGAGTACAGCAGCCCTGCTCTCTCTCTCTCTCTCTCTCTCTCTCTCTCTCTATATATATATATATATATATGACAAAACAGAGAAAATGAAAGCAAAAGCCTTAAGGTGGTAGAGGTTCAACCTGCAATAATTAGAGTCACTATTCTAAAAGAGAGGCACACCAACAAAATATTTCTATGCATTTCCATGTCTAAAATCAACATTACATTCTCAACAAATTGCACATAGATACATAAATTTGTTTCATCATAAATACTCCTAGCATACAAAACCACAAAGATTCTGTGAGGAAAAGTAAAAAAAAACAAACAAACAAAAACCAAAAAGTCCTCAACATCATCACCCCTTTCACTATGTAAAATGAAACAGCACTTACAAAATGCTGGTATGCACCTAATAATAACTTCCATTTGTTTGCTGACACTGCAGATAAGCAGGAGGTATCTTTTGCTGTTTAATACCCCTGGGCTGTATTAAAACAGAGTCGATGCAGAGACCTCCTTTAGTATGTGTGCAATCGATCTGAGTCATTGAGAACTTGACGTTTATCGGAGCAAAAGAATCTCTTACAGCAAAATCTCCCACATGGTAATATACCCACATGCCGGGTTCCTCTAAATAACACTTGGACTGGGCTTGCTGGCCATCGGAAGTTGATAAATGAAACCACACAGGCTTTATATCCCACCCGTGGATGTGCTCGGGGCTACAAACTCGTCTACCGAGCCGCTTGTAGGCCCGGCCCAGATGAAGCCGGAAGAATAAGCTATAAGTGCCTTCTGGGAAGCCGAAGTCAATCTCTCCCCTCACTTCGAGCCACCATATTTGATGGAGATAAGCAACTGTGTGAAATCTGCACGAATTTACAATTTACGGTTTAAGTTTCACATCATTTCACATTTTTACGGATAAAGGAAAACAACTTCAAAACTGAAGTTCAGTTTGAAGATAAAATAACCACTCACTCTCTTCTTGTTCAGTTAAGGAATTAACTCAGCTCCCTAATTAGTCTACAGGGCTTATTTTTTGCAATAACGAATTACGAAATGGAACTGGATTTTAGCAAGCCAACAAACCTATTAGTGCAGGTGGATGTGAACTGCAGAAATGTATCATTGAATATGGGCCTAGTTACACTATCTGCATTGAACTTAGGGGCGTTCCACTTTCTACAATGTAGTTAGGGTTGTTTCACTTTCTACAATGTACTTCTATTTTTCCCCCACTCCCACTAAATTTCAGGTTCTATAGCAATTTCTGGACTCCATTTATAGATGGCAGAAATTTAAACTATTTCTGCTAACTACAGCTTCAATCTTCATGCAAGAACTTGCTAAGACTTGATTTGGAGGATCCTCAATCTTAGGAGATTTTTTGCTTAGCGAAAAATGGATAGAAGTAACAATGAGGAGAGTGTTAAAAGTTCAAATCCAAAATTTCTCTTCTTGTAGACTATAATGAGGGTTGCCATGAAAATAAACCAAAAAAGTTTGCAAATGTCCATATCCTATAAACTTGGCTTCTTCTAAATTATCCTACAAGACCTATAAGCTTAAACGGCACTCTATCAGCATCAGTAGTAAATTGTACAGAATCGTCAACTGAGTTTCTTAGAAAGCAAAATCATCATAAAAAGAATTGCGTCAGGGATATACGAGGAACTGATACTAAGGACTAAAAAGCATGGTAGTACACCCTTCATAAATATGGTCCCAGGTAGAGACAACAAAAAAAAAAAATGATGCATGTATTATGTTTTGTCCAGTTACCAATGATCTCTACTCCAATATGAAAGAGTATCTTGATCTCTTTAACTTCCAAACCTTCCCCAAGCCATTTAGCAACCGTAAGAAGACTTTAACAATTAACAAGAAAAAAGCCATATACACGGCTATAAATTACATCCACCAAATCTTTATGATAGTTTCCAAGATAGCAAGAAGAGAAATAAATAAATTATTTCCCAAGCTAATAAAATGAAAATGATCTCTCTTATGGCCGATAAGAAAAAAAATTAAGCTAACCATGTAGTATCAGACTTGAAATGACTGAATATATGTGACTCATAATGGCCAAACATTATTTGACACTTTGAAATGTAATTCCTAACTTTGGAAACTTCAAAGGAGTAAAAGTCCTGGTGTCAATATGAGCTGTTATTTTCTAGACGTCTGCACGAGAAAAATAAACAGCTGCTGCAGCTTTGTCACATTTACCAAATGCTGAAGTATAGAGTGAATAATTTTGCAACTGACCATTTTCTTTTTTCTCGCCAATACGTAGACGACAATTTTATTTATTTATTTTTCCCTTGCACAACAAGGGGTGTGGAAAACATGTACAAGTATATGTCATAATTTATAAACATCACAAATGTGTAGTACAGAAAAATTCCTTTAATGCAGTACACCTTCACTTATTTTCATACACAAGGATGCAATCATCAAAACTAAAGCAACTAGAGGACACATAAAAAATTGGTACTTGCAAATATATAATAGCAGTCTGCTACTAACGATAGTATGTTGTCCTGAGCTGTTTCAGAAAATAACTGAGATGATGATAGGTGGTTCATGATTGTCAATCTCATCAAGTTGTAACTGATGATGCGAATTGGCAATATTATTAAGCAGCGGTTTTGCAAATGATTGTGGTTGCCTATTATGTTGGCAACAACAAAGGTGGCCAGTAAATATGGTGACCAGGACCAGTGATGGTGGTGGCAGACTGGCAGCAGTCCTTAGTGTCAGTTGTCAGTGGCAGCAGTGGTGGCCTGACGGTCAACTGACACCAACTGGCAGTGGTGCCAATGGGCACTAGTATAGGTTATGGCGGATGGCAGAGGTCACAACCACCGCGGGTAGCAAACACAAGTGATGGTTTCAGTGGTGGCCTGATGGTCAACTGACACCAACTGGCAGTGACGGGCAATGGGCACTAGTATAGGTTATGGCGGGTGGCAGAGGTCACAACCACTGAGGGTAGCAAACACCAGTGATGGTTTCAGTGATGATATTAGCAAAAAGGGTGCCAGTTGATGGTGGCACCTAGATTGGTTGGCGTTCATAGGTGAGTGATGGTCAGTCACAAAAGCTGCTTACTTCGAGTCTGAGTCCAGTGGTTGTGAGATCCCTGGTGTACGGCTGTGGAGGCTTGCCAACAGCTCTGGAGAGTGTCGAGATAAGTTTGAGTCGCGTTGGCGTGAAATGCATGCAAAACAGACCCCCCGCGACGTGAACGTAGCACTTGGCGAGAAAATCCGCAAAATTGCAGGTTTTTTGCTTGCTGTACCGGTACAGCCATCAAGGTGTACCGGTACACTTCAGCTAGCTACACGCGGGCTGCTCTCGGGTTAGCCTCTGTACTGGTACACCGACCCCTCGTACCGGTACACCAGGGTAGGTAAGGGGTGGTTTGGTCTTTTTCCCACTTCATTCATATCACCCTTTCCCTCTCTCTCTATTTAGGTTTGTGTAGAGCAGAGAGAGGGAGCTTTTTCTTCTTCTCCTCTCTCTCTCTAGCTGGGTTCTTGCGCACGGTGGAGCTCGGGTGGAGTTTGGATTTCGTCGCCGACGTCGCGCCGCGGAGTCGTTCGAGCACGTGTTTGACGCCGGGGTAGCGCGAGGAGGCTGGGCGAGCGTAGGTTTTCGCCGTTCTTGCTATCGCACCGGTGCTTGGTGTTGTCGAGGTGGGTAATTCAGCATTTCCTTTGTTTTTGGGCAAGTTCTTACTACTTCAACTCGGAATGATGTTGTTGCTGAAATTCATCGTCGACTGTTAGTATTTCAGCTCGTACTCGACGTAGGAGCATCGGATTTCGACGAGACTTGGTTCGTTGGATTCGGGACTTCGAGAAGAATCCACGAAGCCCTTACTTGCCGGATTTGGTGAAGGTTAGCTTGGTCGAATCCCTTTTCTACTCTGTTGCTGCGAAATTCGGACTGAATTGGTGGATTTTGATCGTAGAGCTTGGAGTTAGCTCGAGTGCTAGACTTGGAGGGTTCCAGTTGATCCAGCAGGGATCACTTTGGTGCGAGGCTTCGTTCGCTACCAGGAGCTAGCTTCTTGAGGTGGGTTACATCAGTTTTGACTCCTAAGTTCTAATCGTCGACATGTATAATTTTGATTTTGGTATACTCTATTCTAGCTCGAATTCATGAATTATATTGTAGATTGCAAATTTGAATTTGGAGCATGTGGTAATAAGTTGAGTAGTTTATACATGTTGGACTTGGAATTCGACTTAGGAGAAAACCTACGATTGGGACCCGTCACTTGTTTAAACTGCCTGATTTAGCTCTAAGAGTCGTTATAAAATTGTACTGTCGCAGTATCTTTGAGACGAGTACTCCGGGTAGTTTAGAATACATTTACGCTCGTGCTGGTACGCCGAGTGGATTTTTACAGAGTCATTTCGCTGTTTCGGACTTTTGCGCCGTTGGAGTTGACGGTGGGCCCAGTTCGCCGTTTTGGCGTCAGATTGTGCCGAGGGCACGTTACTTGTTTGTTGTTAGACCAGTTAGAGTCGGTTACTTAAACTTTGGCTTGACAGAGCCTGATTAAGCTCAACAGAGATACGCTGCATACTCGGTTGGGTAGCGCCCACGAGTGCCACTCCGGAGACGGGCTTTGTGCTTTCGCGTTGGTGTCGCTCATGCCAGTTGGACTTGCTCTCCACGGACCAGTTAGTGTGGAGGTAGCTGGATAGTCACAACTGGGCAGGGACGGGTGTATTCACAGTCCCAAGGACGGGTAGGTTTACAGTCCCGATTGGATTGGGTCCGATTTGACATTTCCTACAGTTGGTTAGTGTAGAGCATGATAGTGTAGTGATTGATAGCGGTAGAGTTTACTTCCTGCTTTTCCTACTATCCTGGCTCCCCTCTGTAGACTTAGTGGGTGGACCGATATTGTTTGGGCTGCACCCACTGAGGACTACTTGTTTTTACAGTAGTTCTCACGCCCAGTTGTTACCCCTGTTTTGCAGAGCCACAGGTTCCGGCTGCTGCGCCTTCCGCGGATCAGGATCGAGGCAAGGGCGTCGCGAGTTAGAGCCCTACCCGATGTGCTGAGCTAGAGGTGCCCCTACTGCAGGTAGATTTTTTTTTTCGAGTTTATGTACATAGTAGACTTAACTCGCCAGTGCGAGTAGCTCTGTATTTTGGATTTGGACTATGTATATGAAACTCAGTTTGTTTAGCTTATGATTCTCTAGCAGCTCTCTACTACTGTTCGTAGTAGTGTTGGATTTACAGGTACAGCTATCGCTTCGTTTACAGGAAAAATTTTCTTTGTATACGACGGATTTGTCGGCGTGCTCGGGGAACGAGACATTCGGGGCGTGACAGATTAACTTGGTATCAGAACTTTGCTGTAGGTCGTTGGGACCTAAGAAACCTAAGTTTGGCAAACCTTAGGAAGGCAAGACGTGAGAGGCGTAATTTATTGCGAAAGTCAATGATTATTTATTCTAACTCCTAGAGTGGAGTGAGTGACTGAAGGAGTTCCTGTTTTGGCCTGAGAAATTATGTTGGCTGCAGACAACATAATTTTGGAGGGAAACAGGGTCCGCCTTCCAGACTTTCGTTGATTGGGTCAAAAGTGTTTGTGTTTCAACTGACCCCGATCTGTTCTTTTCAGCTATGTATCGTCGCCGAGGCCAACCGTCGTTGCGGGAGCGTGCGCAGTTGGCACAGGATCCTGCTAGATCTCCCGAGATGCCCGAGCAGGCAGAGCCGAGTGCACCACCAAAGGAAAGTGTACCCCCTGTTGTAGAGCAGAGGGCCCGACCGGAGGCGAGTGCATCCCTGGATTTGAGTGCACAGTTAGCTGCCCTCACAGAGGTGACGAGGTAGCAGGGGGAGATGTTGCAAAGGTTGTGTGAGAGGGTGGCTCAGACATCGAGTACAGTACCGAGAGCACCAGAGCAGGCCATTCCGCCTCCGACTACTCCAATGGTCGCACCAGCCGTAGCTGTACCCCCACCAGCAAAGTTTCCGGCCGCGCCAGTTGCGCCAGCTAGGGGACCGGTTTAGTTGACAGAGGCCGAGCAGGAGCGGTGGACAGAGAGGTTGGCCCGTTTCCGCCGTTTTGATCACCGATTTTCAATGGCAGTTGCACTGAGGCCTGGATTGTCGAGGGATGGGTCAGTGCGATGGAGAAGTTATTTGAGGATTTGTTTATTCCAGAGGGGGAGCAGGTGTCTTTGGGAGTCCATTGCTTGGCAGGTGATGCCCACGTCTGGTGGAGGAGAGTGAGGAGAGAGCAGGGACTGGTGGCATTGCAGCTGGGATGGGATGAGTTCTGTGGAATGCTGTTTGGGATGTTCTTTCCCAATNAAGTGTACCCCCTGTTGTAGAGCAGAGGGCCCGACCGGAGGCGAGTGCATCCCTGGATTTGAGTGCACAGTTAGCTGCCCTCACAGAGGTGACGAGGCAGCAGGGGGAGATGTTGCAGAGGTTGTGTGAGAGGGTGGCTCAGACATCGAGTACAGTACCGAAAGCACCAGAGCAGGTCATTCCGCCTCCGACTACTCCAATGGCCGCACCAGCCGTAGCTGTACCACCCCCAGCGGAGTTTCCGGCCGCGCCAGTTGCGCCAGCTAGGAGACCGGTTCAGTTGACGGAGATCGAGCAGGAGCAGTGGATAGAGAGGTTGGCCCGTTTCCGCCGTTTCGATCCGCCGATCTTTGATGGCAGTTGTACTGAGGCTTGAGTTGTTGAGGGCTGGGTCAGTGCGATGGAGAAGCTATTCGAGGATCTTTTCATCTCTGAGGGGGAGCAGGTGTTTTTGGGAGTCTATTGTTTGGCAGGTGACGCCCACGCCTGGTGGAGGAGAGTGCGGAGAGAGTAGGGACTGGTAGCATTACAGCTGAGTTTGGATGAGTTCTGTGGAATGCTGTTTGGGATGTTCTTTCCCAACAGTGTGAAGCAGAAGCTCGAGGAGGATTTGAGGAGGCTTCAGCAGGGGGATCGGCCAGTGCAGGAGTACGTTCGAGAGTTTACTCGACTCCTGAACTGCATGCCATTTGTGGCCAGAGATGAGGCCCGCAGGGTTTACATGTTCGAGCAGGGGCTGAGACCGGATATTTTTAGGTTGACTCGGACGCAGAGGTCGAGGACTCTGGATGCGTCTATAGAGCAGGCCTTGTAGGTGGTGCGAGGTGAGGCATCGCTGCAGGAGAGGACTCAGGCCGTAGGGCAGAGTCAGGACAGGAAGCGCCCCTTTCCAGATGACGGTGGACAGTCGAGCAGCAGACGTCCGCCGAGGCCTCCACAATCACGTTCTCAGGGTCGTGGGTTTTCGAGACGTCAGCGTTCCAGGGGATCCCGTCAGCAGGGTCAGACTTAGAGGGCACTGCTGTGTGTGATCTGCGGGGGACCACACTGGCCCCGGCAGTGCGAGCAGAGAGAGTGCAGGTGCTACGGATGTGGTCAGCCGGGACACATGAGGGCAGCTTGTCCCCCAATAGCGTCTCCAGCACCATCAACTTCAGCACCACCAGCACCGCAGCAGTCTTACGGAGCAGCACCGAGCTACCGCCATGAGGACAGATCGTCTGTGCCGCGGTCGAGTGAGCGGCGACAGCAGGCTCCGAGTGGCAGGGTTTATACAGCCCGGGTGAAGGACTCTACAGCAGCCGACCGAGTGGTGGCAGGTATCACTTTGATTTCTGGCATTAGAGTTCGCACTCTTTTTGATACCGGTGCCTCGCATTCCTTTGTTAGCCGAGCATTTGCACAGTTACATGGTCTAGAGTTAGGAGCGTTGTCTCAAGCACGAGAGGTGCAGATCCCAGACTATGTTTTGCAGGTTGTGGAGTGTTGTTGGTCATGCCCGGTGCAGCTAGACTCGTGGATTATGCCCGCAGATTTGTTGGTGTTAGGGCAGCTGCAGGATTTCGACGTCGTGCTCGGTATGGATTGGCTGGCGCGGTACTATGCTACGATCGACTGTGGAGCGAGGATGGTGACGTTCCGCGAGCCAGGCCATGAGGAGTTTACTTTTAGACGCTGCAGGAGCACGCTGTTTGCCACCTGGATATCTTCGGCGAGGGCTCGACAGATGCTGAATAGCGGGTGTATCGCTTTCCTAGCGACAGTTGTGGAGGTACCTACGGCGGCGCCGGGACTCGAGGATATCCCAGTAGTCCGCGAGTTTCCGGATGTATTTCCCCCTAAGTTGACGTCGTTGCCGCCGGAGAGGGAGATTGAGTTTGTGATTGATGTAGTTCCTAGAACTGCACCAATCTCGAAGGTACCTTATCGGATGGCGCCGGCAGAGCTGAGAGAGCTAAAGGCACAGCTTCAGGATTTGATAGATAGAGGGTTTGTGAGACCCAGTGTTTCGCCTTGGGGAGCGCCAGTGTTGTTTGTGAAGAAAAAGGATGGTTCACTTAGGCTGTGTATGGATTACCGGGAGCTGAATAAAGTGACCATCAAGAATAAGTATCCCTTGCCTCGTATTGATGATTTGTTTGATCAGCTGCAGGGATCTTATGTCTTCTCGAAGGTTGATCTCCAGTCAGGTTACCACCAGCTGAGAGTAAGGGCCGAGAATGTTCCCAAGACAGCTTTTCGGACTCGGTACGGGCATTATGAGTTCACGGTGATGCCTTTTGGATTGACGAATGCCCCTACCGCATTCATGGATTTGATGAACAGAGTGTTCAAGCCGTTCTTAGATAGATTTGTGGTAGTCTTCATCGACGATATCCTGATTTACTCCCGGAGTGATGCTGAGCATGAGCACTTGAGGATTGTGCTACAACTTCTGCGAGAGAAGAAATTGTATGCCAAGTTAAAGAAGTGCAAGTTCTGGCTACGGGAGGTTGCTTTCTTGGGCCACGTGATTTCAGCTAAGGGCGTAGCAATGGACCCGAAGAAGATTGAGGCGATTCGAGATTGGCCTAGACCGACGACGGTGACTGAGGTACGGAGTTTCCTGAGACTGGCAGGATATTACCGTCGGTTTGTGGAAGGCTTTGCGAAGCTTTCCACACCCCTCACACGCTTGACGCGGAAGGGGATTCGTTTTGTCTGGAGCGACGACTGTCAGAGGAGTTTTGACGAGTTGAGACTGAGGTTGACGTCGGCTCCTATCCTTGCCCTTCCGGTGATGGGGGATGGATTTGTGATCTACAGTGATGCATCGCACAGTGGACTTGATTGCGTGCTGATGCAGTATGATAGGGTGATTGCTTATGCTTCACGGCAGTTAAAGAATTATGAGAAGAATTACCCTACGCATGACTTGGAGCTTGCCGCAGTGGTTTTTGCTTTGAAGCTCTGGCGGCATTACTTGTACGGCGAGCACTGCGAGGTCTTCACCGATCATAAAAGTCTCAAGTATCTGTTCACACAGAGGGAGCTGAACCTGAGGCAGCGCCGGTGGTTAGAGTTACTGAAGGACTATGACATTAGTATTCAGTATCATCCCAGCAGGGCGAATGTTGTGGCAGATGCGTTGAGCAGGAAGTCAGTGCAGAGCCTGAGTTTGAGGATCACTGAGCAGAGACCCCTACTCAAGGAGCTACAGCGGCTGGGACTCGAGATAGTACCCCCTGAGTCTACGGCGAGGCTGACGTCTCTAGTTTTGCAGCCCACTCTGTTGGATAGGATCCGAGAGAAACAGAGTGGAGATCCGTACTTGTTGAGGATTAGAGCAGCTAGACAGGGGGCAGGCTGAGAGTTTTGCTTTGGACAGTTCGGGAGTACTACGGTACAGGGACCGACTGTGTGTGCCTGTGGATTCTGAAATCCGAGCAGACATTCTGAGAGAGGCTAATTGTTCTCCTTATACGGTTCACCCAGGTGGGACCAAGATGTATAAGGACTTAAAGGCACAGTTTTGGTGGAATGGAATGAAGAGAGACATTGGCAGATATGTGGCTCAGTGTTTGACTTGCCAACAGGTGAAGGCCGAGCATCAGATGCCTGCTGGGAAGCTTCAGAATCTGCCATTGCCCGAGTAGAAGTGGGAGTACATCACGATGGACTTCGTCGTTGGATTGCCTAGAGCGCAGGGTGGCTACGACGCGATTTGGGTGATAATGGACAGACTGACCAAGTCTGCTCACTTCCTACCAGTTCAGACTACCTGGTCCAGAGAGAGACTCGCGCAGCTATACTTGGATGAGATTGTTAGGCTGCACGGCGTGCCAGTGTCGATTGTATCAGACAGAGACCCGAGGTTTGTATCCCAGTTTTGGAGGAGCCTTCAGACCACCGCCTTGGACACTCAGCTGCATTTTAGCACGGCGTTCCACCCACAGACAGATGGTCAGTCAGAGCGGACCATACAGACTCTAGAGGACATACTGAGGGCATGCGTCCTGGATTTTGGAGGAGGGTGGTATCGACATGTGAGACTAGTTGAGTTTACGTACAACAACAGCTATCAAGCGAGCATTCGGATGGCTCCGTTTTAAGCGTTGTATGGACGCAGATGTCGATCCCCTCTGTTTTGGAGTGATGTGGGTGAGAGGATGACACTTGGACCGGAGATCTTACTTGAGGCTGAGGAAAAGATGAGAGTCGTTCGACAACACCTTTTGACAGCACAGAGCCGACAGAGGAGCTACGCCGATATCAGAAGACGAGACTTGGAGTTTCAGGTTGGAGATCATGTTTTCCTCAAAGTCTTGTCGTCCAAAGGAATACGCCGATTTGGAGTACGTGGAAAGCTTAGTCCACTGTTTGTTGGCCCTTTCGAGGTATTGGAGCGTCTCGAACCGGTTGCATACAGGATAGCTCTACCCCCGCGACTTACTGGCATCCACGATGTTTTCCACGTCTCAGCATTGAGGAGATACGTTTTCGATCCCTCTCATGTGATTGACTTCACTCCACTTGAGATTGGCGAGGATCTGAGATACGAGGAGCGACCGTTGCGGATTCTTGCTCGAGAGACAAAAGAATTGTGCAATCGGATCATCCCGTATGTGAAAGTGCAGTGGAGTAATCATGATGAGCGGGAGGCGACTTGGGAGTCTGAGACGGTGATGAAGGAGGCCAATCGCTATTTGTTTGATGCCTGAGCAGAGGTATGTTTCAGTTTCGATGACGAAATTTTTTGTAGAGGGGGAGGATGTGAGATCCCTGGTGTACGGCTGTGGAGGCTTGCCGACAGCTCTGGAGAGTGTCGAGACAAGTTTGAGTCGCGTTGGCGTAAAATGCATGCAAAACGAACCCCCCGCGACGCGAACGTAGCACTTGGCGAGAAAATCCGCAAAATTGCAGGTTTTCTGCTTGCTGTACCGGTACAGCCATCAAGGTGTACCGGTACACTTCAGCTAGCTACACGCGGGCTGCTCTCGGGTTAGCCTCTATACCGGTACACCGACCCCTCGTACCGGTACACCAGGGTAGGTAAGGGGTGGTTTGGTCTTTTTCCCACTTCGTTCATATCACCCTTTCTCTCTCTCTAGCTAGGTTCTTGCGCACGGTGGAGCTCGGGTGGAGTTCGGATTTCGTCGCCGACGTCGCGCCGCGGAGTCGTTCGAGCACGTGTTTGACGCCGGGGTAGCGCGAGGAGGCTGGGCGAGCGTAGGTTTTCGCCGTTCTTGCTGTCGCACCGGTGCTTGGTGTTGTCGAGGTGGGTAATTCAGCATTTTCTTTGTTTTTGGGCAAGTTCTTACTACTTCAACTCGGAATGATGTTGTTGCTGAAATTCATCGCCGACTGTTAGTATTTCAGCTCGTACTCGACGTAGGAGCATCGGATTTCGACGAGGCTTGGTTCGTTGGATTCGGGACTTCGAGAAGAATCCACGAAGCCCTTACTTGCCGGATTTGGTGAAGGTTAGCTTGGTCGAATCCCTTTTCTACTCTGTTGCTGCGAAATTCGGACCGAATAGGTGGATTTTGATCGTAGAGCTTGGAGTTAGCTCGAGTGCTAGACTTGGAGGGTTCCAGTTGATCCAGCAGGGATCACTTTGGTGCGAGGCTTCGTTCGTTGCCAGGAGCTAGCTTCTTGAGGTGAGTTACATCGGTTTTGACTCCTAAGTTCTAATCATCGACATGTATAATTTCGATTTTGGTATAGTCTATTCTAGCTCGAATTCATGGATTATATTGTAGATTGCAAATCTGAATTTGGAGCATGCGGTAATAAGTTGAGTAGTTTATACATGTTGGACTTGGAATTCGACTTAGGAGAAAACCTGCGATTGGGACCTGTCACTTGTTTAAACTGCCTGATTTAGCTCTAGGAGCCGTTATAAAATTGTACTGTCGCAGTATCTTTGAGACGAGTACTCCGGGTAGTTTAGAATATATTTACGCTCGTGCTGGTACGCCGAGTGGATTTTTACAGAGTCATTTGGCTGTTTCGGACTTTTGCGCCGTTGGAGTTGACGGTGGGCCCGGTTCGCCGTTTTGGCGTCAGATTGTGCCGAGGGCACGTTACTTGTTTGTTGTTAGACCAGTTAGAGTCGGTTACTTAAACTTTGGCTTGACAGAGCCTGATTGAGCTCGACAGAGATACGCTGCATACTCGGTTGGGTAGCGCCCACGAATGCCACTCCGGAGACGGGCTTTGTACTTTCGCGTTGGTGTCGCTCATGCCGGTTGGACTTACTCTCCATGGACCAGTTAGTGTAGAGGTAGCTGGATAGTCGCAACTGGGCAGGGACGGGTGTATTCACAGTCCCAGGGACGGGTAGGTTTACAGTCCCGATTGGATTGGGTCAGATTTGACATTTCCTACAGTTGGTTAGTATAGAGCATGATAGTTTGATTGATAGCGGTAGAATTTACTTCCTGCTTTTCCTACTATCCTGACTTCTCTCTGTAGACTTAGTGGATGGATCGATGTTGTTTGGGCGGCACCCACTGAGGACTACTTGTTTTTACAGTTGTTCTCACGCCCAGTTGTTACCCCTGTTTTGCAGAGCCACAGGTTCCGGCTGCTGCGCCTTCCGCGGATCAGGATCGATGCAAGGGCGTCGCGAGTTAGAGCCCTACCCGACGTGCTGAGCTAGAGGTGCCCCTACTGCAGGTAGATGTTTTTTTTTCGAGTTTATGTACATAGTAGACTTAACTCGCCAGTGCGAGTAGCTCTGTATTTTGGATTTGGACTATGTATATGAAACTCAGTTTGTTTAGCTTCTATTTCTCTAGCAGCTCTCTACTACTGTTCGTAGTAGTGTTGGATTTACAGGTACAGCTGTCGCTTCGTATACAGGGAAAATTCTTTTGTATACGGCGGATTTGTCGGCGTGCCCGGGGAACAAGACATTCGGGGCGTGACAGTGGTGGTGTGGGTGTTGTTTGAAAATCGTGGCTTATTGGTCAATAATTGTTGATGGTTGCACTGACCAGCGTTTAGGATTGTTCTGGTGGCAAATAGTGATGGCCGAACTCAGCAGTCACCACCATCGACATTGGCATATGGACACATTTGCTAACAGTAGTGAATGATGGTGGTGAGAACCTAGTGATTTGGTGCACGAAGATGTTTACTATCAACTGTAGCCAACTAGAGCAGAGGACAATAGTGTAAGTGGTGTGAACAACTGTAGCAACAAAAGGTTATTGATAAGCATTTTCGGATCATACAGATCTATGCATTTAATTCATAGATGTTGGGTTCCTAGCAATTTGATTCCTGGAATCATATTCTTTGGGACATTCTTTCAATCTGTAAATAAAATACATCACCAACCAGGCGACCATAGCAATAATATGCTTCATAATCTGACTCCTAGGAATCCAACTCTCTAGTTAACTCAAAATCTGCGGAGCGCACACATCATAAAGTTTGTGGTGGTATGTAAGCACAAATTTGAAGTTCAAAGAAAAACTGCATAGAAATTCCAAA
Source organism: Ananas comosus (assembly GCF_001540865.1). Lineage (NCBI taxonomy): Eukaryota > Viridiplantae > Streptophyta > Magnoliopsida > Poales > Bromeliaceae > Ananas > Ananas comosus. The sequence goes on from NC_033644.1 coordinate 6,531,769, forward strand.
AAGAAAGAAGTTGTACAATAATAAAGTCTTTGAGTAGCTAAATTCACATCAATGAATTTAAACAGCAACAATGGTTTTAACAATTCTACACAGTAATTTGAACTCAACTGAGATATACTTAAGCACCCATAAGAAAATAAGAAAATGACGAGATTTCACTAACAACACTATAATAGCCGAGAGAAACACCTAAACATTACCATAATCAGCAACAAGGAATCTTCACTTGTTTCCTCGACATAGCTAAATAAAAGCATACTATTGACAGATCAAATACCCAGAGATAGGCAAAAGAAGAAGAAGAAGAAGAAGAAGAAGCAACTGCAATTTACTTGACAAACAATATAATACCTTGATTCTTCAGTTGGGATGTAATTCCAGTATCTCCGATCATCGATTCCCGTAATCGACAGCGCCTTCGACGAAATCGACAGGCAAATACCTCCCCTCTTCTTTTCCAGCCAAAATTCCTGCACCACAAGCCCATCAAAATTCACACCCACCAATAAAATAAGATTAACAGCTAAAACCACGAGATCATACACTAGGTTCCCCTAATTCCATCACACCTTGGTGCCCCCGTCGAAGGGGTTGCGGCGGCAAAGCCAAGCGTACGTCTCCTTCTTGGTGAGCACCCACTTTGCAGGGCAATCGTCGCCGCCGAGGGCCACCGCCATCAAGTATCCGTAGTTCCTCGGCAGCTTAGCGGCCCAGATGGCGTCGGCCGACGCCGCCCCGCGGAAGGTGCGGCTGAGGCGCGCCATCCGGCAGATCTCCGGCGGGTCGAGGTGGAGCAGCACCTCCGCCACGCAGCTCTCCGGCAGGTCCGCCATCACCGTCCGGCGGGCCCCCCCGCCCTCGTCCCCTTCCGTCCCCAGCATGCTCGACGCCCCCGCCCCCATCCCCGAAACCCTAACCCTAACCCTAGCCCTAGCCCTAGCCCTAGCCCTAGCCCTAGGCGGTGATCCGGGTGGAGTTTAGCGGCAGTAGAGGGTGAGGGATTTGGAGGAGTGGGGAGAGGCGGGAGCGCTTGGATGGGGGGGGTAGGTTAGGGAAGAAGGGGGAGGGGAGGAGGAGCGCCCATGGAGGGAGCCGGGGGGGAGCGGAGGGGGTGCCGTTGGAGAAGGAGAAGGAGAAAGGGCGGAATAAAGTTATTCCGATCGAGGGGGGATAAGTGCAAGAGGATTGAAGATAAGGGGGGGAATAAATGCGCCCGGATTTGTTCTAATTTTAGTGGGAGGAATAAAGAGGAGGACAGGCGGTGGGGGTTGGGCGCAGTACCAGCCGAAAACTGAGAGGGAGGGACTGACAGAGACAGATAGGGAGAGACAGACAGAGAGGGGAGGACGAGGGGATAAGTTTTCGAATCTTGGATTAGAACAAGCCAAGGTGGCCTTTTTGGATAGTAAATATATATATATCCATACATACATGCCCGTGCTACGCACATTTCGTAGATAATATTTTAATAAAATTTAAAATTTAAATTTAAATTTAAATTACTTAATTTTATTTATTAGAAATAGATTTATGTAGTGATTATTTTATGAAATTGAGAATTATTATATTTTTCTAGAAATTTTGCACAGTAGAAGATATGTCAAAATTAAAAAGATAAGTCGGAATCACCTCGATTGGCTCGATGCAGATGATCTGTAGTTGATCGGGAGTATTCTAATACAACGGCTAATCCGAACATAACACTACTGTTATGTTTGGTTCAGGAAAGATCATGAATAAAGTGGGTTATTCTCACTATTCTATCGAAATAGGATCCCTTTGCTATTTCTAATTAGGAATTATTTGATTTCTTAAAAAAGTGTTGATAAAATTTTTTTGTTAAAAAAAAATCTTAATGGTTGAATGAAAAATGCCATTAAATTCATCAAAGCAGTCAAAAACAGGTAGATACAAACACTTTATTTTAATGGTTGAATGAATGTCTATAGAGTACTAAATTGTACAAACTTTTATAAAATCGTAGTTGGGTGGTTAGTTAAATAAATTAAAAATTAATGCTACTTTTATTTAGCATTTAGAAATTTAGGTAGAATACTTTAATTTGTACACTTTTTGGTGTCTAAGTCTAGAATGTCTGTAGATGCAGATACATAAAATTTGATCTGAACTCGCGTCCAAATAGAGCGGATTTAATCAATTACTAATTGGGTATGGTTTTGATTATAGACACAATTAACTAAAACTTGATGGATTCGAATTCACTTATGGCTTTTGTTTGTACTTGAACTCAAAGCACAAACCAAACCTTTATGTAAAATATAAATTTTTGATATTCATTTTAATAAATAACTAATGTAGAGATCCACACGATGCAGTAGATAGATAATAGAAGCAAAAATTTTAAAATTTTAATAAAATTTATATTTACAACTTATATTGATATATAAGAAGCTATACCATATTAAGTACAATCAATTTGCATGATTAAATTCAACTGTTAAAACAATAAAATTATAGCTAGAAACTTATCTAATTTTTTTAAAATCATCGAAATACAATAAAAGACATACAATTTTATTGTACTATGTGCCTCTTGAACATTCCATTGTAAAAGATAGAAAAGAGCTAGCTCTAGCTAAATCAAGCATCTTTGTCCAAGCATCAAGATAGATTAAGAATATGAAATATATAAATAATAAATTAACGTATCTGCCTTAAGAAAATTTTGGGTGGGATCTTAGGCTACAGTCTTTATATCATACTTCTTAATCTATAGAAAGAACTTTGCCCACAATAGTGCCTACTCAGAAAAATGGTCATAGGATGAAAATAAAACAAAAAAATCAATTAAAATAAAACTAATACTTTTTTGGAGCACTTTTTCATCTACGCGAGCTTGCTCATCCAAACCCTATGTATCTTCTTAATCTTCAGTCGGTAGTTGCTCCCCGTGCCAAGTCACTTTTTGGATTTCCATTACGACCTATGAACAACCACCTCATCTGCATCACCAAACTACGATATCTAAACCGACAGAGTCTTGCCATCACATCAACCGCAGAAATCCTAGTTCTTGGATATTATTTACACAAGAAATAAAGTATGCAAAGAATAAAAAGGAGAAGTTATAACTAGGAAAGAAAAGGGAGTTTGGATAAGAGTTGTCGGTTGGGAGGTGCAGGTGGTTACTCACCGAAACATTGGGGTTAGGTGAGGGTTGGAGGTAATTAGGGTGGCGGAGGAGAGAAAACATACCGGACAATAAAAAATATGTTTTTTATTATAGTAGTAGATTAGAGGGTGGAGTGTGAGTAGAGGGAGAGAGAGAGTAACACAATTGTTTCTACTACTCCTGCTACTTCTTCTTCTCGTACTCTTCTTGCAACAGAAGAAACTCTTCGTAGCAGGGTATTTTAGCTCAGCACCGGGTATATTTCCGGGCGATCCGGACAGACGCAACCCCGGGGGCGAACGGCACTTGTCGGTGACGGAGCCGACGGAGGAACCCGCCGAGCACGCGCAGGTGTGACAGCTCCGTTCGCCGTAGGACTCGGAGGAGAAGTTCCCCTGCAACGCGCCTTCGAGCGAAGAGCTCCTAGCGTCCTTGAAGAACCAACAAACTCTTGATCCTAAAGACGCCAACTACACTACCGTTCTGAGACAGCCAAATCTATAGCATCAAACCACTACGTCTACTCCACCAACAAGTATCCAGCGTTATCTATAGGTTTTTCGCTGAACCGCGCCCGTCGTTGATGGCTGACTTCTAATTCTTCTACGTATCAAATTAATGTTTATATTAGAGTTTACTTCATTGGGAAAATGGACGATTTACAATTTTAATGTAGAGAATTGGAGATAACTAGTTGCTAATTCTAGAAAAAATAAAAAATATTTCATTTCATGACTTAGTAAAGAGATAATAATTAAACAAAATGTTAAAGATGGGCGACGCTTCACGTCCGAGGAATTGATTATATGTAAATAATTGGATATACTTAAGAGTTATAAAAACGGTGTACCGTTCAAAAGAAAGTTGTAGTGATTGGGAAAAAAACTTTGGAAACGAGAACTGAAAAGGGGAGGGGAGGAGAGATAAATTACTGGATATTATTTACACAAGAAAGAAAATATGCAAAGAATAAAAAGGAGAAGTTATAACTAGGAAAGAAGAGGGAGTTTGGAGAAGAGTTGTCGGTTGGGAGGTGCAGGTGGTTACTCACCGAAACATTGAGGTTAGGTGAAGGTTGGAGGTAATTAGGGTGGCGGAGGAGAGAAAACATACCGGACAATAAAAAGTATGTTTTTTATTATAGTAGTAGATTAGAGGGTGGAGTGTGAGTAGAGGGAGAGAGAGAATAACACAATTGTTTCTACTACTCCTGCTACTTCTTCTTCTCGTACTCTTCTTGCAACAGAAGAAACTCTTCGTAGCAGGGTATTTTAGCTCAGCACCGGGTATATTTCCGGACGATCCGGACAGACGCAGCCCCGGGGGCGAACGGCACTTGTCGGTGACGGAGCCGACGGCGGAACCCGGCGAGCGCGCGTAGGTGTGACAGCTCCGTTCGCCGCAAGACTCGCAGGAGAAGTTCCCCTGCGACGCGCCTTCGAACGAAGAGCTCCTAGCGTCCTTGAAGAACCAACAAACTCTTGATCCTAAAGACGCCAACTACACTACCGTTCTGAGACAGCCAAATCTATAGCATCAAACCACTACGTCTACTCCACCAACAAGTATCCAGCGTTATCTATAGGTTTTTCGCTGAACCGCGCCCGTCGTTGATGGCTGACTTCTAATTCTTCTACGTATCAAATTAATGTTTATATTAGAGTTTACTTCATTGGGAAAATGGACGATTTACAATTTTAATGTAGAGAATTGGAGATAACTAGTTGCTAATTCTAGAAAAAATAAAAAATATTTCATTTCATGACTTAGTAAAGAGATAATAATTAAACAAAATGTTAAAGATGGGCGACGCTTCACGTCCGAGGAATTGATTATATGTAAATAATTGGATATACTTAAGAGTTATAAAAACGGTGTACCGTTCAAAAGAAAGTTGTAGTGATTGGGAAAAAAACTTTGGAAACGAGAACTGAAAAGGGGAGGGGAGGAGAGATAAATTACTGGATATTATTTACACAAGAAAGAAAATATGCAAAGAATAAAAAGGAGAAGTTATAACTAGGAAAGAAGAGGGAGTTTGGAGAAGAGTTGTCGGTTGGGAGGTGCAGGTGGTTACTCACCGAAACATTGAGGTTAGGTGAAGGTTGGAGGTAATTAGGGTGGCGGAGGAGAGAAAACATACCGGACAATAAAAAGTATGTTTTTTATTATAGTAGTAGATTAGAGGGTGGAGTGTGAGTAGAGGGAGAGAGAGAATAACACAATTGTTTCTACTACTCCTGCTACTTCTTCTTCTCGTACTCTTCTTGCAACAGAAGAAACTCTTCGTAGCAGGGTATTTTAGCTCAGCACCGGGTATATTTCCGGACGATCCGGACAGACGCAGCCCCGGGGGCGAACGGCACTTGTCGGTGACGGAGCCGACGGCGGAACCCGGCGAGCGCGCGTAGGTGTGACAGCTCCGTTCGCCGCAAGACTCGCAGGAGAAGTTCCCCTGCGACGCGCCTTCGAACGAAGAGCTCCTAGCGTCCTTGAAGAACCAACAAACTCTTGATCCTAAAGACGCCAACTACACTACCGTTCTGAGACAGCCAAATCTATAGCATCAAACCACTACGTCTACTCCACCAACAAGTATCCAGCGTTATCTATAGGTTTTTCGCTGAACCGCGCCCGTCGTTGATGGCTGACTTCTAATTCTTCTACGTATCAAATTAATGTTTATATTAGAGTTTACTTCATTGGGAAAATGGACGATTTACAATTTTAATGTAGAGAATTGGATATAACTAGTTGCTAATTCTAGAAAAAATAAAAAATATTTCATTTCATGACTTAGTAAAGAGATAATAATTAATCAAAATTTCAAAGATGGACGACGCTTCACGTCCGAGGAAATGATTATATGTAAATAATTGGATATACTTAAGAGTTATAAAAACGGTGTACCGTTCAAAAGAAAGTTGGAGTGATTGGGAAAAAAACTTTGGAAACGAGAACTGAAAAGGGGAGGGGAGGAGAGATAAATTACTGGATATTATTTACACAAGAAAGAAAATATGCAAAGAATAAAAAGGAGAAGTTATAACTAGGAAAGAAGAGGGAGTTTGGAGAAGAGTTGTCGGTTGGGAGGTGCAGGTGGTTACTCACCGAAACATTGAGGTTAGGTGAAGGTTGGAGGTAATTAGGGTGGCGGAGGAGAGAAAACATACCGGACAATAAAAAGTATGTTTTTTATTATAGTAGTAGATTAGAGGGTGGAGTGTGAGTAGAGGGAGAGAGAGAATAACACAATTGTTTCTACTACTCCTGCTACTTCTTCTTCTCGTACTCTTCTTGCAACAGAAGAAACTCTTCGTAGCAGGGTATTTTAGCTCAGCACCGGGTATATTTCCGGACGATCCGGACAGACGCAGCCCCGGGGGCGAACGGCACTTGTCGGTGACGGAGCCGACGGCGGAACCCGGCGAGCGCGCGTAGGTGTGACAGCTCCGTTCGCCGCAAGACTCGCAGGAGAAGTTCCCCTGCGACGCGCCTTCGAACGAAGAGCTCCTAGCGTCCTTGAAGAACCAACAAACTCTTGATCCTAAAGACGCCAACTACACTACCGTTCTGAGACAGCCAAATCTATAGCATCAAACCACTACGTCTACTCCACCAACAAGTATCCAGCGTTATCTATAGGTTTTTCGCTGAACCGCGCCCGTCGTTGATGGCTGACTTCTAATTCTTCTACGTATCAAATTAATGTTTATATTAGAGTTTACTTCATTGGGAAAATGGACGATTTACAATTTTAATGTAGAGAATTGGATATAACTAGTTGCTAATTCTAGAAAAAATAAAAAATATTTCATTTCATGACTTAGTAAAGAGATAATAATTAATCAAAATTTCAAAGATGGACGACGCTTCACGTCCGAGGAAATGATTATATGTAAATAATTGGATATACTTAAGAGTTATAAAAACGGTGTACCGTTCAAAAGAAAGTTGGAGTGATTGGGTAAAAAACTTTGGAAACGAGAACTGAAAAGGGGAGGGGAGGAGAGATAAGTTACTGGATATTATTTACACAAGAAATAAAGTATGCAAAGAATAAAAAGGAGAAGTTATAACTAGGAAAGAAAAGGGAGTTTGGATAAGAGTTGTCGGTTGGGAGGTGCAGGTGGTTACTCACCGAAACATTGGGGTTAGGTGAGGGTTGGAGGTAATTAGGGTGGCGGAGGAGAGAAAACATACCGGACAATAAAAAATATGTTTTTTATTATAGTAGTAGATTAGAGGGTGGAGTGTGAGTAGAGGGAGAGAGAGAGTAACACAATTGTTTCTACTACTCCTGCTACTTCTTCTTCTCGTACTCTTCTTGCAACAGAAGAAACTCTTCGTAGCAGGGTATTTTAGCTCAGCACCGGGTATATTTCCGGGCGATCCGGACAGACGCAACCCCGGGGGCGAACGGCACTTGTCGGTGACGGAGCCGACGGAGGAACCCGCCGAGCACGCGCAGGTGTGACAGCTCCGTTCGCCGTAGGACTCGGAGGAGAAGTTCCCCTGCAACGCGCCTTCGAGCGAAGAGCTCCTAGCGTCCTTGAAGAACCAACAAACNAATAAGATCTTGTATTGTAATTTAAAATATAAGTTGAAAACAAAATAAATTTGAAGTTTAGAACCTAAAAAGTATACAGAAACCTCCAATAAATCAAAGTAGTATAGTGCAATTTAAACTTACTAATAAATAAATTTAGACTGTATAATTTAAATTTTAAGCTTATAATAAATCTCTACCATGGAGTTTTACTAGAGTAAACAAAATTAAAAATATAGATAAATTAGATAAATTTATATTGAACAAATCTAAGCTATTTGTATATTTTATCAATTTGATCAGTCTAATTAATTTGATTTATTAAATTGATTTTGATCTTAGCTTTAAAATTTTTCAGATTTTAGTTGATTTTTTAAATTTTAGCTCCTTACAAAATTTGTAAGGAAACAAAGAGAGAATAAAAATTTTGATAATAGGGTAGAGGTAAAATTATTAAATTATCCATTATTTAAAGACAAAAATACCTTTTTTTGAGATACCTGGTAACCGGTATATCTTCCAAAGTGACTTAGTATTGCATGTCACAATTTAAAAAAATTTAAATCTGAGCCGTTGAAGAGGAGTGAATATTAAATTTAGCTCATGAGACGAAAGAATTACGCAACCGGGTCATCCCGTATGTAAAGTGCAATGGTGCAATCACGAGGAGTGTGAGACGACTTGGGAGCCGGAGATAGTGATGCAGGAGTCCTACTCTTTCTTATTTGAGACTCAGCATTGAGGTATGCGTTAACTTTCGAGGACGAAACTTTTTGTAGTGGGGGAGGATGTAGTATTCCTGATTTTTGGGTTGCCTGTGGATCTCAGCATCTGAGGCTTGTCGACACATCTGGAGAGTGTCGGGAAACGTCGGAGTCGTTTTGGCGCGAAATGGACGCAAAATGGACTCAGCGTGACGCGAGAGCAGTGTATTGACATTGGAATCTGCAAAGTGCAGGTTTTCAGTATTGAGTACCGGTACCATGTCGGGAGTACTGGTACCTCAGTGTAAATCCTGGACAGCATGCTCTCGGGTTGCGCCAATTGATGCTTAGTACCGGTATAACATCGGGCTGGTACCGGTACCTGGTGTGCGAGCTTGTGGGCTGAGAGGCCCAGTACTAGTAACCAAATCGAGTACCGGTACTCCAGCTGGAATTTTGAGTAAGTAAGGGGTATTTTGGGCAGAGATGTGTCGATACCTTCAACCTTATCCCCACCGCTTTATATTTGTGTAGAGATGCAGAGAGTGAGCTTTTGGTTGCTACTTCCTCTCTCTCTAGTTGGAGTCGACGCTCGGGGTGGAGTCGTGGCTCGAGCTCGGAAGTTTGTCGCCGTTGCATCGGAGGGTCATTCGAGCGCGTAGGCGTCGCGGTTGCGCCGTTGGAGACCTGGCGAGCGCGTGTTTTTCCTCATTTCGACTTCTCGCCGTAGTTGGACGAGCTTTTCGAGGTGGGTTGCAATTTACCGAACTCGTTGGATTTCCTTCTAAGTTTTATCAACGTCAACATGTGTTTCTTGGTTCATTGGTTTATCCTGCTAGTACTCGAATTCATGGAAGTTATAGATTATGCTATAGAATCTGAATTTGGAGTTAAGCTAGTAATTACACCTGTTGGACTTGGAATTGACTTAGGAGAAAATATGTAGAACCTACACTGTCATTTCTGAAAATTATTAGATTTAGCTTTAGGAGCTGTTGTTTGTTTGTATCACCACTGTTTGTATGCGGTGGATATCCAGATTAGTATAGGGTGAGTTTACGCTCGTGCTGAGATGCCGAGCTTATTTTACAGTAGTGTGTGGACTATTTTGGACTGTCAGGTGCCGTCGGGGTTGACGGTGGACCCAAATCTTTGTATCACCGCTGTTAGTGCGAGGTGGATACGTAGATCAGTGTAGGTTGAGTTTATACTCGCGCTGTGGAGCCGAGTGTGTTGTTACAGTAGAGTTAGACTGCGTTGGACCGTCGGGTGCCTTCGGGGTTGACGGTGGACCTAGAATTATGTAGTTGCATCAGATTGTGCCAAGGGGAAGTGAGTTTTGATGGATAAATCATTTTGACCCTTTACAGTGATTACAGCCTGTGAGAGCATAAATGAACATCGCAGAGACACTTATAAACTCGGTTGAGTCTTGCCCACGAATGTCATTCCGGAATGAGGTTTCAGTGTGATGAGTGTCGCAGTTTCTACTGGGATGGTTCTTGAGCTGGATATAGGCAGGGTAGGTCCGTTTGGGCAGCTCGTGCGAGGTTGGGTCAGTGGGAGTTAGTGACGTCTTTCTCTACCCTTAGTGAGGTTGTGTTGTGTGTTGAGTCGCAGCAGTCCTGTCGAACCTTTTTACTTGGATCGGCTACTCTTGGGATACGGTGTAGCCTAGACAGGCGGGACGGGTATATTCACAGTCCTTGGAGAGTTTTCTCCTCTGGCTAATCTTGGAGTGGTATACGGGTTCGCTTCGACAAGTGCGACGAGTGTATTCACAGTCCCTAGTGAGATTGGGTCAGTGAGTGCGTTTTCTATATCTACAGATAGTGGTTAGCAATAGTATAATGACATATATCTACAGATAGTGGTTAGCAATAGCATCCTTTACTATACTTGTGCATACTTTCTGTAGACTTACACTCCGTTTGGCTCGGGTATAAAGGGGGGGATAAGGGGGATATCCCCCCCTTTATACCCAAACAAAAAAAAAAATGCGGGTGGGAACAATGTTCCACCATAACGGGTTGTACACGATAACGGGTTGTACCAGGTACACCGTTATGGTGGAACACTTGTTCGCCACCCGGGGTTGGAACAAGCTTGTTCCCCAAGCTTGTTCAACCCACTGAGTTAGAGAGAGAAGGAGAGAGAGATTTTAAAATTTATAATTTATAATTATAATTAATAAATTACAATTTTAATTTTAAATTGATATTTTAAATTTTAAATTTTAATTTGATATTTTAAGTTTCAAATTTTAAATTTATTAAAATTTATCTGGTTTAAATTTAAAGTTTCTATATTTTATTGTTTAAATTTTAAATTTGAAATTATTTTAAATTTTAAACTTTTGAATTTTTATAGTTTAAATTTTAAATTTTAAAATTTTAAATTCAATTATAGGGATAATATTATTATTTTCTATTTATAACTACCAACTATTCCTCTTATTCCCAAAAACCATCCAAACACAATTTTTCTAGTTCCAGCTTATACTCACAATTTCATCCAAACAAAAAAATACCCTTATTTCTACAAAAACTCATGCTTGTACCTATCCCCGGTATAACTAGTTCCTACTAATTCCCGATCCAAACGGAGCCTTAGTGGGTGAGCCGTTGAGGTCGGTAGCGGTTCCCACTGAGAGCTACTTCTTTTTGCAATAGTTCTCACACCCAGTTGTTTACCCCTTTTTGCAGAGCATTCATCTGCGGCTGCTGCTGTTACAGATTCTAATCGTGGAAAGGGAGTTGCGAGCTAGATCCTTTCTAGTCTTACTACAGTGCTAGAGGAGTACATTCCATAGGTAGTTTTGGGGTATTTTTGTACATATGGTTGTTGTCTGTGTACTCGCTGGAGCGAGTGGTGTAGTAGACATTTTGTATGTACTGGAACCCCTCGAGGTTTTTATATATGTATGTTTTCAGTTTAGCCGCTCTCTACCTTGTGGTTGTAGCTTGGTTATGTTTACAAGTACAGCTATCGCTTCGTATACAGAAAAAATTTCTATATATACGGCGGGTCTGTTGGCATGCCCGAAAAAATGTGTAATCCGGGGCGTGACAGATTAAGTTGGTATCAGAGTTTAGCGTTAGGTCGTTGGGACCTAGAAAACCTTAAGCTTGGCAAACCTCAGAAAAGCAAGACGTGAGAGGCATGATTTATCGCGAAAGTCAGCGATTGAATTGTTTTAACTCCTCCTAGAGTGGAGTGAGTGACTGAAGGAGTGTCTGTTTCGGCCAAGAAAATTATGTCGACTGCAGACGACATATTTTGAGGAGAAATAGGGGCGGCCTTCTAAACTTTCGCTTGATTGGGTCGAGAGTTGATTGTGTTTTGTGTCTGACCCTTGTTTTGATTTCAGGTAGCCATGTATCGATGCCGAGGTCGACCGTCGACACGGGATCGTTCCGCGCTATCAGAGATGCTTGGGCAGGCAAGGTCGAGTGCACCCACAGATTTGAGAGAGCAGTTGACTGCCCTGACTAAGGTGATCAGGCAGTAGGGTGTGCTTTTGCAGAGGATGTGCGAGATTGTTACTTAGCGGTCGGGTGTTAATCCAAGAGCATCTGTGCAGCAGGCACTCTGGGAAGAGCAAGGAGCTATAGCAGTTCAGGAGCCGTCAACGGTGCCAATGCAGAGATAGGATAGAAAGTGCCCGGTTCTGGATTATGGAGATCCTTTCAGTGGTAGACGTTCACCGAGGTCTCCACAATCGTGCTCTCAGGGTCGTGGATTCTCATCACGACAGCGCTCTGGTGGGTCTTGTCCGCAGCGACAGCAGCATAGGGTTCCACGGTGTAGCATTTTTGGGGGACCATACTGGCCTCGATGGTGCGAGCAGAAGGAGGGCCGGTGTTTTAGATGTGGACAATCAGGGCATCGACGGGTGGCTTGTCCTCGCGTAGCATCGTCAGCACTTTCGACGGGGTCGGCCCCACTGGTATCTTACTAGGCTTTTGAAATACCGCCGAGCTACAGACATGCAGATGGAGTTGCTGTGCTGCAGCAAAGTGAGCAGCGAGAGCAGACATCAAGTGGTAGCAGGTATCATTTTGATTTCTAGTATCTGGGTTCATGCATTAGTTGATACCTGTGCATCTCATTCTTTTGCTAGTTAAGCATTTGCATCATTGCATGGTTTTGAGATAGGGCCACTGTTGCATGCATGTGAGGTGCAAATTCCTGATCATGGTTTGTAGGTGGCCGAGTGTTGTTGGTTTTGTCTAGTGAGATTGGGCTTTTTGATTTTGCCTACAGACCGGTTAGTCTTGGGGCAGTGTAGGACTTTTATGTAGTGCTTGGGATAGTTTGGTTGGCTTGGTACTATGTTACGATCGATTGTGGAGCGAGGACAGTGACGTTCCGCGAGCCAGGCCAGAATGAGTTCCCGTACAGAGGCTGCAGGAGTAAGTTGTTTGCCATTTGGATTTCGTCAGTGAGGGCTTGACAGCTGATGAGTAGAGGATGCGTCGCTTTTGTTGAGTATTATGTGTTGGCAAGTTTCGTGAACTGAGTCAAAGTCTTGAAGGGTTTGGTGCATATTGTCGAAGATTGAAGAATCCAAGACTTCGAAGAAATCAGAAATATCTCATGATATGAATCGCGATGCTCAGGTAAAGTATAAATTCATGTTATGGTGATTTATACTTAGTTATATACATTAGAATTATGAAAATCAAAGTTTAGTGGATTAGAAAGTGCTTTGGAACTTTGAAACCGGAGATTGTGAAATTCTAAAAACTGCAGGTGTTAACCGGTACAACACTGAAAGAGTACCGGTACCGCAGCTAGTTCTGGTACGGCATCAGCATGTTAACCGATTCTCAGTATATAGAATTTTCTGTGTTGTCTTTTGGTACCGGTACCAACTTGATATAGTACCGATACGCAGTGTAAAAATCTGAAATCTTTCTAATCCGACTCTAACTGATTCTAAGGTCTATAAATAAGCTATTGGGGTTCTCTAACTTATAGAACATCACGAGAATACCTGTTTGAGAAACTCTAGAGGCCAGGATTTCGTTCTAAACCTATTTTCTATAAAGTAGCCTCTTTTAGGTCAATTCGAGGTATTGAAAATTGATATCTATATGTCGAATTGATCTACACTTCGCTTAGAGATTCTTCTCTGGTTTTCATCAATACTCTAAGCGAAGGATCACCATAATCATGATGTTCTTCATAGACGGCGTTGTGGATTCGGCGTGATCGAAGGCGGTTCGAGGATTTGGATCGTGTGCTCGTGGATTCGAGTGGCGTTCGTGGATTCGGGCGTGTGCATGGCGTTCGTGGATTCGAACGTGAGGGGGTGGACAACTCAGAGGATTACGCGAGATTCATAGGAGGTTACTGTGGAGTCGGTAATCACCTTGTAATCTTTTCTCTTAGTGAATTATTTTTTCGCTTGTTGGTCCCGTGGGTTTTTTACTCCAAGTTGGAGTTTTTCCACGTAAATCTCGGTGTAATTTTTATTTTCCGTATTTAATTTTTATCGCATTGAGATTTTTGGTTTTTCGCCGTTATACCTATTCATCCCCCTTTAGGTGTTTGATACAATCTTTATAGATCCTAGGGCTCCTCGTAACTTATAGCTTTCTTGGCGACTGTAGTAGAAGTGTCTACGGCGGCGCTGGGACCCGAGGATATCCTTATAGTCCGTGAGTTTCCTAATATTTTTTCCTTAGAGTTGACGACTATGCCACCGGATAGAGAGATTAAGTTTGTGATTGACGTAGTTCTTGGAACTGCGCTAATCTCCAAGGCACCCTACCGAATGGCACCGGCAGAGCTGAGAGAGCTGAAGGCACAGTTTCAGAATCTGATGGATAAAGAGTATGTGAGACCCAGTGTATCGCCTTGGGGAGCGCCGGTATTGTTTGTAAAGAAGAATGATGGTTTACTTAGGTTGTGTGTGGATTACCGGGAGCTGAATAAAGTGACCATTAAGAACAAGTATCCTTTGCCGCGCATTGATAATCTGCTCGATCATCTGCAAGGATCTTGTGTCTTTTCGAAGATTGATCTCCAGTCAGGTTTCCACCAGTTGAGGGTGAAGGCCGAGGATGTTCCTAAGACTACTATTCGAACTCGGTACGTGCATTCTAAGTTCACTGGAATACCTTTTGGATTGACGAATGCCCCTGCCGCATTTATGAATTTGATGAATAGAGTGTTTAAGCTGTTCTTGGATAGATTTTGGTTGTGTGCTGATGCAGCATAGTAGGTTAATTACTTATGCTTCTCGAAAATTAAAGGATTACGGGAAGAATTACCCTACGCATAACTTGGAACTTGACGCGGTGGTTTTTGCTTTGAAGTTTTTGCAGCACTACTTGTATAGCGAGCACTGTGAGGTTTTCACTGATCATAAAAGTCTCAAGTATTTGTTCACCCAAAAGGAGTTGAATCTGAGGCAACGCCGGTGGTTGAAGTTATTGAAGGACTATGATGTTAGTATTCAGTATCACCCAGGCAAGGCGAACATGGAGGCAGATGTGTTGAGCAGAAAGTCAGTGCAGAGCTTGAGCATGTTGATTACTAAGCAGAGGCCGTTACTTGAGGAGCTGCAGCGGTTGAGACTCGAGGTAGTGTCCTCTAGGTCTACTGCAAGACTGATGTTTATGGTCTTGCAGCCCACTCTGTTATACAGGATCAGGGAGAAACAGAGTGGAGACTCTCACTTGTTGAGGATTCGAGAGCAGTTGGAGAGGGGACAGACAGAGTCTTTTTTTATGGACAGTTCGGGAGTACTGCGATACAAGGACCGACTGTGTGTGCCTATGGATTCAGAGATCCGAGAGAAAATTTTGAGAGAGGCTCATTACTCACCTTATACAGTTCACCCTGGTGGAACCAAGATGTATAAGGACTAGAAGGCACACTTTTGGTGGAATGGAATGAAGAGGAATATTGGCAGATTTGTAGCTTAGTGTCTGACTTATCAACAGGTAAAGGCAGAGCATCAGATACTTGCTGACAAGCTCCAGAGTCTGCCAGTGCCCGAGTGAAAATGGGAGTAGATTACGATGAACTTTGTCGTGGGATTGCCGAGAACATAGGGTGTTTTCGATGCTGTTTCGGTGATAGTGGACAGACTGACTAAGTCTGCTCACTTCCTACCAGTATAGACCACCTGGTCCAGGGAGAGACTCGCTCAGCTATATTTGGATGAGATTGTGAGGATGCATAGTGTGCCTACTTCGATAATATCGGATAGAGACCCGAGGTTGGTTTCGCACTTTTGGATGAGTCTTCAGACAGCCTTGGGTACACAATTGCATTTAAGCACGGCGTTTCACCCACAGACAGATGGTCAGTCAGAGCGGACCATTCTGACTCTGGAAGACATGCAGAGGGCATGTGTCCTGAACTTTGGAGGAGGGTTGTATCGACATTTGAGATTGGCTGAGTTCGCGTACAACAACCGCTGTCAAACGAGCATTCGGATGGCTCCATTTGAGGTGTTGTATGGAACTAGGTGTCGATCCTCTTTGCATTGGAGTGATGTGGGTGAGAGGATCTGAGACCTGAGATTCTGATAGAGGCAGAGGAAAAGGTTAAGATTGTATGACGACATATTTTGGCAGCCCAGAGTTGACAAAGGAACTACGCCGATACTAGGAGACGAGACTTAAAGTATCAGGTTGGAGACCATGTGTTTTTGAAAGTCTCGTCATCCCGAGGGATACACAGATTAGGGGTACGTGGAAAGCTCAGTCCACACTTTGTAGCCCCTTTCGAGGTATTGGAGCGAGTTGGACCAGTAGCATATAGGATTGCTCCACCCCCACGACTAGCCGGTGTTCATGATATTTTTCACGTCTTAGTATTGAGGAGATACGTGTTCAACCCCTCACACGTGATTGACTTCACTCCACTGGAGCTTGGCGAGGATTTGAGATACGAGGAGCGACCGGTGCTGATTCTGGCTCGTTAGACGAAAGAATTACGCAATCGGGTCATCCCGTATGTAAAAGTGCAATGGAGCAAACACGAGGAGTATGAAGCGAGAGCCGGAGACGGTGATGCAGAAGTCCTACCCTTTCTGATTGAGATATACGTTAAGTTTCGAGGACGAAACTTTTTATAGTGGGGGAGGATGTAGTATCCCTGATTTTTGGGTTGCCCGTGGATCTCAACATCTGAGGCTTATCGACATATCTGGAGAGTGTCGGAACAAGTCAGAGTCGTTTTGGCACGAAATGGACGCAAAACGGACTCAGCGTGACGTGAGAGTAGTGTATTGACATTGGAATCTGCAAAGTGCAGGTTTTCAGTATTGAGTATCGATACCGCGCAGGAGAGTACGGTACCCCAGTGTAAATCCTGGACAGCATGCTCTCGGGTTCCGCCAATTGATGTTGAGTACCGGTACAGCATCGGGCTGGTATCGGTACCTGGTGTGCGAGCTTGTGGGCTGAGAGGCCGAGTACCGATAAACAAATCGGGTACCGGTACTCCAGCTAGAATTTTGAGTTGGTAAGGGGTATTTTGGGTAGAGATATGTCGATACCTTCAATCTTATCCCAATCGCTTTATATTTGTGTAGAGATGCAGAGAGTGAGCTTCTGGTTGCTACTTCCTCTCTCTCTCTAGTTGGAGTCGACACTCGGGGTGGAGTCGCGGCTCGAGCTTGGGAGTTTGTCGCCGTTGCGCCGGAGGGTCATTCGAGCGTGTAGGCATCGCGGTTGCGTCGTTGGAGACCGGGCTAGCGCGTGTTTTTCCTCCTTTTGACTTCTCGCCGTAGTTGAACAAGCTTTTCGAGGTGGTTTGATGTTTACCGAACTCGTCGGATTTTCTTCTAAGTTTTATCAACGTCAACATGTGTTTCTTGGTTCATTGGTTTATCCTGCTAGTACTCGAATTCATGGAAGTTATAGGTTATGCTATAGAATCTGAATTTGGAGATAAGCTAGTAATTACGCTTGTTGGACTTGGAATTGACTTAGGAAAACACTTGTAGATCCTACATTGTCATTTCTGAAAATTACCAGATTTAGCTTTAGGAGCTATTGTTCGTTTGTATCGCCGTTGTTTGTATACGATGGATACCTAGATTAGTGTAGGGTGAGTTTACGCTCGTGCTGGGATGCCAAACTTATTTTACAGTAGTGTGTAGACTGTTTTGGACTGTCGGTGCCGTCGGGGTTGACGGTGGACCCAGATTTCTGTATCATCGCTGTTAGTGCGAGGTGGATACTCAGATGGGTGTAGGTTGAGTTTACACTCACGCTATGGAGCCGAGTGTGTTGTTACAATAGAGTTAGACTGTGTTGGATAGTCGGGTGCCGTCGGGGTTGACGGTGGACCAGAGTTATGCGGTTGCATCAGATTGTGCCAAGGGCAAGTGAGTTTTGGTGGATAAATCATTTTGGCCCTTTACAGTGATTACAGCCTGTGAGAGCATAAATGAACTTCGCAGAGACACTTGTAAACCTGGTTGGGTCGCGCCCACGAATGCCATTCCGGAATGAGGTTTCAGTGCGATGAGTGTCGCAGTTTCTGTTGGGACGGTTCTTGAGCTGTATCAGGCAGGGTGGATCCGTTTGGGCAGCTCGTGCGAGGTTGGGTCAGTGAAAGTTAGTGACATCTTTCTCTACCTTCATTGAGGTTGTGTTGTGTGTTGAGTCGCAGCAGTCCTGTCGGACCTTTTTACTTGGACCGGCTACTCTTGGGATACGGTGTAGCCTAGATAGGCGAAATTGGTGTATTTACAGTCCCTAGAGAATTTTCTCCACCGGCTAATTTTGGGGTGGTATACGAGTTCGCTTCGATAGGTGGGATGAGTGTATTTACTGTCCCTAGTGAGATTATGTCAGTGAGTGCATTTTCTATATCTACAGATAGTGGTTAGCGATAGTATAATGGTATATAGCTATAGTGTTTTACCAGTATCATTTACTATACTTGTGCATACTTTCTGTAGACTTAGAGGGTGAGCCGTTGAGGTCGGTAGCAGTATCCACTGAGAGCTACTTCTTTTTGCAATAGTTCTCACACCCAGTTGTTGACCCTTTTTGCAGAGCCTTCGTCTGCGGCTGCTGTTGTTACAGATTCTGATCGTGTAAAGGGAGTTGCGAGCTAGATCCTTTCAAGTCTTACTGCAGTGTTAGAGGAGTACATTCCACAGGTAGTTTTGGAGTATTTTTGTACATATGGTTATTGTCTGGGTACTCGCTGGAGCGAGTGGTGTAGTAGACATTTTGTATGTACTGGAACCCCTCGAGGTTTTTATATATGTATGTTTATAGTTTAGCAGCTCTCTACCTTATGGTTGTAGCTTGGTTATGTTTACAGGTACAGTTATCGCTTCGTATACAGAAAAAATTTATGTATATGGTGGGTCTGTTGACGTGCCCGGGAAATGTGTAATTCGGGATGTGATAGACAGTGACGACGATTCCTTTTGTCATAGCAGGGGGGGAGGTGGGCATGCATTTGTGAAAGAAATGGAGGGAGGTGAAAGTGTACAGGAAAAGATAAAGAAGAGAGAATTGGTAAATTAATTGAAAATAGAGAGTTGGGGATTATAGATAGCAGCGGGCCGTTTGGATGCATTTGTCACGCCCCGGGGTCCCTTTTATAAAGCCATTTGAAAAGAAAGCCGAGTCAAAGCCAATGAGTCAATGAAAAATACCCTTTTTTTAAAAAAAAAAATCTTGACTGAAGGGATGACAGAGCCGCCACAAATACGGAGAATCCTTTGTCCACACAGAATCTCCTCTATATTTGCACTGCGTCGCACATAGTACAAATCACAACTACATCCATTCACAATTTACAATCACAACGGTATATCACAAGATTCCACATCTACCAGTTGAAAGTGCTTTCCATCGAAAAACTCATTTTGAAATACTAGGATCACGAAAAGCTGAAAAACTCTTTTAAAAACTGTTTTACACACGTAAACCTTTTATCTTTAGAAGCAAGCTACTACGAGGGATAGAAAGTCATTTTTCATAGATCCACACGATTTCAAATCAAATTGAACCTTAATAGTCTAATTATCATAAAAAGAAAGGGCAGCCTAAACAAAGATGCCGCCGGGTCGGGACCTCTAATGTTCGCTAGATATGGGCCTTACACCTCATCTCGACTCGTACTTTCAAGATTACTTTGAATCGTGGGAGGGAGGGAGGGATGGGAGGAGGGGGGGGGGGGGGGGGGGGA